>NW_003519344.1:109457-129228 GCF_000190715.1 Dictyostelium purpureum
ATGCACAATATTAAGAATTAGTTGAAATAATTATTATCATCTATATTTCTGCTTAGTAGACATTTTACTATTATAATCATATTATACTATTATTAATTTTCACTATTTCTAATTTTTACTATTATTAATGTTACAATTATTATTGATGATATTTTTTAAATTTATATTATTATTTTATGTTCAATATTTCTATTCTATTTTCCTATTTTGCTGTTTATATTTTGCTTTACTGATAAATTGTAACCTAAAAAATGTTGATTGTTGCAATGAAGTTGAATATCGCTAAAATTTTCTATTTTTTTATTTACCAGTGAGAGTTTCGGCAATAGTAGTTTTTGGTAATGGAGTACCGTGGACTTTGTTTAAGAAGAAGATGTAGAAAGCTTTGTTCTTTCTTGAAATCATTTTTAATTCTTCAAATAATGTACCTGACATTTTATCGAATATATGTATGTATTGAATATAACAATAATATGAAAAAAAAATTAAAAAAAAAAAAAAAGAAATTTTTAAAAAAAAAATTTTTAAAAAAAATTGAAAAAAAAAAAAAATAAAAAAATAAATAATTTTTTAAAATTTTTTTTTTTGAAATACATATGGAATCTACAAATAATATGACTTCAGTGGTATGTATATATTATCATTCATATTCAATATCTATTATTATTATTTTTCTTTATACTATAACTATAATTATTCTATTTTTATTATTTTATTAATTTAATTATTATTTTATTTCTATTTCTATTATTATTTTTATTATTATAATCATTTCCAAGATTGGTCATAATTTTTTATTATTTTGTTTTTATTTAAACCCATATTTAAATAGAAAAAAAACTTAATTAAAAATGAATTTTAATGGTCAAGTAATCAAAATTCATTTTGGGTAAATTGCCAGTTTTACAATTGTTATTTAAACAGGTCGTTTTGCAAAAAAACCTTTTTTTTTAAATTTTTTTTTTTTAAAGTTTTCGTAATACCAGCTCAGAAAAAAAAAAAAAACCTTGGTTTTGATTTCATATTATTTTTTTTTTTTTATTTCATTCACCAATTTTTAGAAAGATAATTATAATAGTTTTTATTTGTATATATTTTTTTAAAAAAATTATTATATGTATGTAAATAAAAAAATATAAAAAAAACGAAATAAAATAATAAAAAATAGAAAAAAAAAAAAAAAAAAAAAGAAATTATAGAAAAATAAAAATAAATATAAAAATAAAAATAAAAACATTATTATATCTCAAAACCCCAAAAAAAAAAACATAGAGTTATAAAAAAACAATTATAAATAAAAAATAAAAATTCACACAAAAAAAGATTCAAAAAAAAAAAAAAAAGGATTTTTTCGATATTTTGTTCAGATACTAATTCCATAACATTATTATTTATTTTCATACAGAATCTTAAACAGAAAATATAGAATAAAATAAATGCGGAGAATCGTTGGTTTTAATAAAATATAATATATATAAAACAGAAAATATATTTTATTGTAAATAGATAATAAGTGATAAACAAAAATAAAAAAATAATAATTAGTATAATATTACTAAAATATAAATACAATATAAAATATAATATAGTATATGTTTAAACTATAAATAGTTTTTTATAGTAGTAATAAAATAAAACAAATAAAAAAATATAAAAAAAAAACAAAAATAATAAAAATATTTAATATATATATAATTAGAGATTTAAAATGAAAATTACTAAAACGACAATTAGAAAATGTTTAGTAATGTTTCTGATTGCTAATTTGGGCTTTGGTATTCAATTAGGGTATTCAGCACCAGTTGCATTAGCAGAATCATTTTTAAATTTTCCGATTTACATCACAGAGTCACAGTTCGGTTTTTTATTTACAATTTACTCATTACCAAATTTATTCATGGTATTCATTGGGGGTATTTTAATTGATATAGTTGGCACTAATATGTAAGTAATGTTATTAAACATTTTAATACAAAATTAAAAGTAAATATTAACTCTCTTTTTAAAATATTATAGTATTAGTGTTATATTTTGTGGTTTAGCATTATTATCATCATTTGTAACAGTAATCAGCACTCCTCATTATAAAGGTTTAATGGTTGGGAGATTTTTATTGGGTAGCGGTGGTGAAACATTATTATCATGTGCTGCTACAATGATTCCATTATGGTTTTCAGCAAAGGAGGTACCACTATGTATGGGTTTCTTTGCGTCATGGGTATATTGGGGCAATTTAAGTATGTATATTATTATAGTTATTTTTTTTAAGTAAAATAGATTTATTAATTTTTTATAATTATTATTAGCTGCATTAATTATTTTACCTAGAATCAACGAAGTTGCAGGTTTTAGAGCAGCAATGTGGTTTATTTTTGGTGTTTTTGTATTGGAATTCGTATTAAATTTATTATTAATTAGATTCAAGGAAAAACTAAGTTGGACTGTTAAGGGAGAGAATGGCGAATTAAAGAATATAGCGAGTTTACAGAATATGAATTTAATCAGTAGAACTTCAAGCACAGCAGATATTCTAGATAGCGAGGGGAGAGAGTTAAATAATGAGGACGATCAGTCTACAGCACCCACATTCAGTAGTAATGACTCAACACCAATTGAATCAACAACACCTTTATCTTCAGATGAGATGATGTTAGAAGATGGTATGATTATTAATGAAATTAAATCAGATATCAATAACCCACAACTTTCAAAATACAGATTATTTGTCATCAAAATTAAAGAAATCAAAGAACAAGCAGTTTTATTACCAAAAAGATTCTGGTTACTCTCAATCATTTGCTTTATTGGTTATTACACAATGTTTGGTTTAGCTATTATTGGTACCGATGTATTAAAGAGCAAGTTTGATTACAACGAAAAAACCTCAGCAAATTATATGGCAAGCGAAGCTATGGTTAATGGTATATTACCAGTATTCACAGGTTTACTCATTCAAAACATTAGGGGTAGAAAAATTCAAATTATGGCCTTTGCTTCATTCTTATTGGGTTTGGGCGTCCTATTATTAAATATAACTGATGTTAACCCATTACCATGGATTATAATTTGTGGTGTAGGTTTCTCGTTACTCAACACAACTCTCTTCTCTTGTATCCCGTTATTAGTAGATATGTCAATTGTGGGCACTGCTTATGGTATAGTAACCACAGCCTATAATTGCAATATCATTATTTTCCCTCCAATTTTAGATGCCATCAAGGAACATACCGGTAGTTACACAATTCCATTATATTTCCTATCATTTACCTCAGTAATTACAATCTCTTTATTAGGTCTCTTAAAATACTGGGATACTCAAGTTCCTTTATCTCAATCTTTAGATTCACCTTTAACAACTATCAACCTTAACGTTATCAACGAAAATAATAATTCTATTGAATTAAAAGATGACGAAAATTTAATCAAAAATCAAAATAATGAAGAAACTATTGATAATTTAAACGAAAATGAAAATAACTCCATTTTAGTTTAATTTAATATAAATATATTATAAATAGTGCCAATAACAAAATAAAAGTAGAAATAAAATAAAAATAAAATATTTTATTATTTTATTCAGGCAAAAACATTTCTTTTTTTTTTATTTTTATTTTTATTTTTTTTTAAGATATTTTACTATAACACAATTGTTATAAAACACACAACCGGGTTTTTGGTAATCAATCAAAAATTATTTTTTTATTTTTTTTTTTATTTTTTTTATTTCTTTTTTTATTGCTTTAAATATCTTTTTTCCTGGTTGCTTTTTTTTTTTTTTTTTTTTTTTTATTATTTTATTTTTTTATTTTTTTAAAATATTTTTATTTTAAAAAAAAAAAAAGTTTTTTTTGATTTTTTTTTTTTTTTTCTCATTTCTAAAAAATAAAAATTTTTTATATAAATAATTTATATAGTTTTCTATATAAATATTAAATAAAAAAATGAAATTAATTTTTAGTATTGTTTTGTTACTAGTAGCAATATTCACAATTGCAAATGCTGATACATTAATTTTCGATACCACTCAAGCTCAAGCATGTACCACTTTATTGAACCCATGTTTCTTTGACGATCCAGATAATTGGGGTGGTAAAAATGTTACACCAGGCGATAGTTTTATTATAGATCTTTCCAGTCTCTCATATTCAGACATTAATTCAAGTATTGTTTATTTCAAAACAAGAAGTGCATTAGTAACAGGTACTTTTGGTTCATTTATTGCAAATACTTCAAGCACAGTTTCACCATCAATTTTTTTCGCAAACACCAAATCATTAATTTTTACAACTATGAGCGTTACTAATGGTGCATTAAGATTCGAAAACGTTGGTGGCAGTCAAGCTAATAATAATATTGAAATTACCCAATCATGGATTATTAAAAATACAAGTGTTGTTGGTCTTGATACCAATCTTGTTTCAGAAGGCATTTCAGTAGATCCACTTTCATCTTTCTCTTTTTCATCCCAATCATCTGTTCAAATCAATGGAATTTCCACCTTCTTTGTCCAACCACAATTCTTGGATTCCAATCTTGCTGTTAGCGATGCAGTTGATGGTTATGTTGTCTTCCACCAAGGTATTTTATGTGACAATACTGTAATTCTCGGTAAATCAACTCTTTATGGTAAATCAAACTTTGAAACACTTATTATTAACGAGATTGCTGACCTCAGCAATGCCACCGTCTTTGTTGATGACTTTATTAGCTTCTCCACAAACAACAGTCAAATTGTTCTCAGTGGTAACTCAACTATCCAAATTAGCGGTACCCAACAAGTCAACCTCAAAAACGTTGTTCTTAACGATCAATCAAAATTAACAATTTTAAATGCCAATTGTAATATTGGAGCTCTTACTGGTACCGGTGGTATCATTAGTTATGAAATTGACCCACTCAGCACAACCGAGCTTTCAAACAACCATCTCACCAGTGTCAATGGTCTTAACATTTATGTTCATTTAAGTGGTTCTGTATCACTTTTCGTTCAAGATTCAATCATCGAATCTATTATCGAAATCCCAGCACCAAAATCAAACCCAACCAAATTACTTACTTTTGAAGGTGCCAATATGGTTGGTGCTATCACCACCTCAAATACTCAAGTTACTGTTGCTGATGATGCTAAGCTTATCCTTTGGGACATTGGTACCGGTATTTACAATAACTACCTTAATGTTATGGGTGAATTAATCTTAAACCAAGTTTCAATTACTCTTAGTGACCAATTTTATATCTATGTTGCAGATACTCTCGGCTCATTAGTTGTTAATGGTTCAAATGTCTTTGGTAGTGTTAAATTAGATGCTGGTCAAATTTCCACCTATGGTGCCTCAGAGATCACAAAGAATCTTATTGTCAACGGTGGTGGTGTAGTCTCATTCAACACCGATTCAGGTACTTTAACCACTGGCACTCTCACCTTGTTGGGTACTTTATACATCGATAACCACATCCAACCAGATGAAACTGCTCAATTGTATGTTAACGGTAATGTTTCTCTTCAAGAAAATGCCACTTTATTAGTCGATTTCTTAAATCTTCCAAACAGAGGTCAAAACTACAATCTTGTTGGATACAGCGGTTCATGTGAAGGTTCATTCGCATTCGTCACTCTTTGGTATGATGGTGAATTATACAACACCATTAAATCTGGTGTCGAACTTACCAATGGTGGCATTTCTTTAGTCTTTGAACCAAGTGTTAAACCATCAAAGAGAGTTCCAGGTTGGGGTGTATTTTTAATTATCGTTTCAATTCTTGCTGTTGTTGCTGGTGTCTTCTATGCTTTCTATCGTTATAAAAAGAGAGAAGGTTATTTACCATTAAACTAAGCAATAGTGTAGCACTTCAATTAAAAAAAAAATAATAAAAACTTCTATAAAGTAATAATTAATAGTAATAATAATAATAAAAAAAAACAAATAATAATAATAAGTAATAATAATATTTATTTAATTTATTATTATAAAAATAAAAAAAAAAAAATTAAATAATTTTAAAAAAATACTAATATTATATATTATTATTTATTTGATTTTTTTGTAAATTGTTTAAAATGGGGAACAAACGATATTGGGGATTGGAGAATAATGTTTTATAAACCAATACAATGAATAGCCAATACCCGTTTTGTAAATGGTTTTATTGAAACCAGTTTTAATTAAAAATTGATACACTTCTTCGAAATAGAGACAAAGTCACCAAAATATTCATTGTATCTTTGAATGGTTTCTTTTTGATCTGGTGAAATTAAATCATAGATATATTCTTTGGGATCATAGATTTAATTAAATCCTAAAATTAAATCAATTTAATATTAGATTTCTTTAATATTTTGATTTTTTTTAAACCATTTTAATTTGTAATTTTTGATCTGATTGGTTTTTTGTTAATATAATTGATAATGTTATTTTAATAAATATGATTTAATCTCAAAAAAAAAAAAAAAAAATGAAAATGGGTGAAAAAAAAAAAAAAGAAAAAAATAATTTGGAGGAGGGAATGAAATAAAAATATCTATTTTTTTTTTTTCTCTCTAAAATAAAAAGATGTTTTTGAAGAAAAAAATGATTCTTTTATGTACAATATTATTATTTATTATTTATTTTTTATTTTTATTTTTATTTTTATTTCATATTTTATATTTATTTTTTATTTATTTTATATTTATTTTATATTTATTTTATATTTATTTTTATATTTATTTTTTTATTTAGAAGAATTAGAAAAGTTATAAAAACAAATAATTATAAAAACAAACAATTATAAAAAATAAAAATAAAAAAAAATTAATTTTTTTTTTAAAAATTTTTTTTTTATTTTTTATTTTTTATTTTTTTTTTTAATAAATTTTTTATTTTTTTTTAATTTTTTAATTATTTGATAGAATCTATTAATTTATAATTTTTTATTTATATATATTATTATTACACTAAAATATTATTATTACCAATAATAATAAAATAAACAATGGATTTACATCCAAGAAAAAGAAAGACATCAGAGAAAGCATGCTTTCTGTGTCAAAAAGATATGGTGGAGTGTGACGAAAGAACACCATGTTCAAGATGTATTATAAAAGGTGTTCCACATATGTGTTTCAGTTCTACCAGGGCATCGCCCAATTATCCATTTAATAATAATATTAGACCTAATATATCACCTACCACTTCGTCACCTCCTAAAACTTCACCAACTCAGAAAAATACAAATAACACTACCACAACAAATAATCAACAAAGTAAACCAACTAGTACAAGTAGTAATACAAGCAATACGAATAATAATAATAGTAATAATAATAATAATAATAACAATAACAGTAGCAATAACAATAATAACAGTATCAATAATAATCAACAACCCACAGATATCGTTAAATCAGATTATGTATGTATATAGATACCCAAAGATATATTATGAAAAGATTATTTACATTTTATTTTTTAAAGAATGGTATAGCAAATTTATTAATTAGTGAACTAAGAGAATTAAAAGATGGTCAAAAAAAAATTTATGATGAAATAATTTATTTAAGAGGGAAGAATGAAAAATTAGAACTACTCAACGAGGCATTGGTAGCTAAATTAAGTTTATTAACAACTGATGATTCATCTACACAATCATCACATCATTTATTACATTCAAACATACATACAGATAGTGCATTATCATATCCAATGCACGAAGTTGGCCATTATAATGACCAAATTCATTTCCAAAATATATTTATAGTTATAGATTTATTAAAAAACCCACCAATGGTTTTGAACTGTTCAAAAAGTTTTTCACAGTTAATCGGTTATTCACAAGTATGTTTATATAATTCAAACATATAAATATCATCGTTTTACCTTAAACTAATATTTATTTATTTTTTAAAAAATAGGATGAAATTATTGGTTTACCTTGGACTGAAATTACACATCCAAATTTAATGGAAAAAACAATGTCATTCTTTCAACAACAGCATAGAAATTTAACGGATAAAAGGACAATGGAGATTGCACAGGTTTATAAATGTAGAGATGGTTCCATTTTTAGCACTATAGATACCCATTCATTGGTTTATGATTCAGAAAATACAAAGCCAATTTGTGATATTGTTAATATTAGACTTTTAGAGGGCAATGAACCAATACCAACAGATATTATTAATTCAACTTCTGTGCCAACTTCAAATCGTTTAAGATTAAAAAATACAAGCACAATCTCATCAGTAGATGAGTCACCACCATCAACACCTGTAAATTATCAAACAAACACAACAACCACAACAGCTACAAATACAGCAAACACAAATACCAATAATATTTCAACCACTAATACACCAACTAAAAATTATAATAATAGTCCTTTTAATAGTAGTAATAATAGTAATCCTATAAGCATGAATACTACCTCAAGAATTTATGAACAACCATCAACACCTTCAACTCCAATAACACCAAATCAATTAAATTCAACAAGCGGTATGGTGCATACACCCGTTACCACCACTTCCAATGATTTTAACAACAAAATGAATATAAATGATATCCCGATTGGTTTATATAATACTATAGGTAACGAAATGGAGTTAAATCATAATCATAATATAGATAATAATCAATTTTTAATTCCAAATGCATTTACATTCGATCCATCATTGTATACTACAAATATACCGACATTAACAACTCCAACTTTTGACAATACTAATAATAACAATAATAATAATAATAATGGAATTATCCAACCATCGATAATAACCGAGGGAATAGCAACAGTACCAACTTCAACAACCAACACAAATCCAAATCCAAATCCAAATTTATTAGATAGTAATGGTGGACTTTTAACCGATTTTCTAGACCCAATGATTGGTGATTCAGTGAATCAATCAAATAATAGCCAAACAAATTTATGGAGTTTCGATTCATCTGACTGGAATAATTCAAAATAATATAGCAAATTTTTAATTTTTATATAATAATAAAAGTTTAAAATTTACATAACATAATATGAATAGCTATAAACAATAATAATAATAATAATAATAACGATTTTTAAAATCTAGTTCACCTTCAAACTGTAATAAATTTTTTCTTATACAATATTAAAAATTTTTTTTTTGGTTATATTAAGTTTTATTTAATCGTTGTAGAATGATTCCTTTTCCAACGCATTTTGGTCTGGTATGTAAAGAAACCTTTTATGCTTATTATTTTGACTATTCAAAAAGTAAGCTTGCTCTAGATCACTTTTTAGTTTTTCATTTTCTTTCATTAAAATTTTTTCATTTTCACTTTTAATTTCTTTTTCCTTTATAATAATTTTCTTTTGATTTTTTTTGGGTTAGTTTTTATTATATTTATAAAAAAATATTATTATACATACCGCTAAATCATAAAAAATGCTATTAAATGGCGACATAGCACTAATTAACCTTTCTATTGAGTGATTTTTTTCTCTCCAATACATAAAAATATTGTATACAAGATGCAAAGTTTCATAAATAAAATGCAACTTTACCATTTCTGGACTGTCATTTTTTTTTTTTTTAGGAACTATTTTTATAAAGTTGATTATTGTATCGGAAATAAAAAAAAAGATAGAGCTAATTAATAAATTTTCAAAATATCGATGTAATATAAAAGATATTATAGTATTAGTTATTTTAATAAAAATAATAAATTTGTGGCAAAAAATAATTTTCTTAATTTTAAACATTTTACATAAATAAAAAAAAAATAACTGATAATAAAAATTAAAAAAAAAAATATTATGGTCTTATTGAAATTTTTTATTAATAAATTCAAAAATAGAGTTGATGTGTCATCAAAATAACTTAAAAATTGTATAATGTAATTTTATTTAAGTTTTTTTCAAAACAAATATTTAGTGGGTGTGTGAGTAAAAATAGGGATTCATATAATTTTAAGTTTTTCTTATAAAAATCGAAATAACATATTCTATTGTATATAAATATATTATTTAATAAAATAGATTGTTTCAAGATGATATATGAAGAATAATGATTATATTGAGGGAATAGCTATATTATAATAATAATAATAATAATAATAATAATAATAATAATAATAATAATAATAATAATAATAATAATAATAATAATAATAATAATAATAATAATAATAACGATTATTAAAATCTAATTCACCTTTAAACTGTAATAAATTTTTTCTTATGTAATATAGTAAAAAATCTTTTTTTTTGGTTATATTAAGTTTTATTTAATAGTTTTTTTTTATGAATCTGTTATTAAAATCATCTTGATTTTCATAAAATTGTACCTTTTCCAAAGAGTTTTGGTCAGGTAAATCAATTAACATTTTTTGATTTTTAATATTCTGGAAATATTCTTGGTATTGTCTAAGATCACTTTTTAGTATTTCATTTTCTTTAATTAAAATTCTTTCATTTTCACTTTTAATTTCTTTTTCCTTTATAATAATTTTCTTTTTATTTTTTTTTGTGTTAGTTTTTATTTTATATATAAAAAAAATTATTATACTTACCATTAAATCATGAATAATGCTTTGAAGCGGAGTTATAGCACTCATTATCCTTTCCGTTGAGTAGTTTTTTTCCAAACATACCATATAAATATTGTATAAAATATGCGAAGATTCATAAATTAAATGAACAAACACTATTATTCCACTTTCTTTTTTTTTTTTCGGAAACATTTTTATAGTGTTCATTAATATATCTAGAGCAACAAACACTAATGAACTATAAGTTAGATCATTATGTTTTTCATTTAAACCCCAAGAAAAAGTAGTAATAAGGATTTTAAAAATTAAAATAGATAGGTAACTAAAAATAATTTTCTTAAATTTAAACATTTTTCAATTATATAAAATAAATTATAACTTTAAATAATAAAAATTATTAAAAAGTTTTTATTTATATTTTTTAAAAAATTAAAATTATTATATAAGTTCAAAAATTGATGTGTCATCATTATAACTAAAAAAATTTTTAAGTTGTTCACAAAACAAATATTTAGTGGGTGTGAGTAAAAATAGGGGTTCATATAATAATTTTAAGTTTTTATTATAAAAATCGAAATAACAGATTGTATTAAATAAAAATGTTTTTTAAAATAGAATGTTTTTTTTTTAAAGTTGATGTGAAGAATAATGATTACGTTGAGTTATGAAACCAAACTATTTTTGTTTCTATATTTATAATAACTAAAATAATAAATCTAAAATAAAGTGATGCAATCAACATCAAAGTCAATCAAAAATACCTTGTTTCAGGACCATGGCCTAAAGAAAAAATACACTTTGCCATCAAATAATTCACAATGTTTTTGAAAAGCCATTTATCTCGTTTTTATAAATTCGATATGACCTAATGAACCAAAGGTTGTGCTTTCAAATCTTCGTTACCAATCTAAAAATGATCAGTGGAGAAGAAAGATCATTTTCAATATTTACTAATAAAAAGGTTTGTCTCTTTTTTTAATTTTTTTTAAATCTAAAATAAAGTGTACTTTTAGTTTTATATTTTGTTTATTTCCCCAATTTTTCCTTAATTTTTTTTTTTTTTTTTTTTTTTTAAAAAAATTAAAATTTAAAAAAATTCATTTTTTTTTTCTTTTTTCTCAATTTCATTTTTCATTAAAAAAACTTAATCTATCTATTTTATTTATATATAAGATATTATACATGTAAAAGAATCAAAATATAAAAGAAATAATATGGGAAAAGATAGAAATAACAATAGAGGTCCTAAATTTAACCCATCAAGTAGTGGTGAAGCAGGTTCATTATTACCAGGCGGGTTTATTGGATTTTCAGCATTCACTACAAATTTAACAAATGCTACCGATCCAGACTATTATGTATGTATTACAATTTGTACACACATTGCATAATAGATAATTTATTAACAAACATTAAATAATTAGCAAGTAGATCCCGAATATCAAGTTTTATTAAAAAAACTTCAAAAAAAAGATAGTATTAGTAGAATAAAAGGTTTAGAAGAATTAAATAAATTATTTAGTAAAATTAATATAGAGTCACCAGAATTTAATCCTTCATCAATTAAACCATTAATGAATGCATGGGAATTTATGTATAGACGTTTAGTTAACGATGATGACCGTCATGTTAGAGATTTAGCAAATATTTGTTTAGGCTCAATTGGCTCTAGAATCGGTAAACATATGGGTCCACATGTTAAAGTACTTTTAGGTCCATGGGTATTTTCAATTTGTGATCAAAAAGATCAAGCTGTTAACTCTGCATTAAACTCATTTAATGTAAAGTATTTAACTTTATTTATTTATTGTTATTTTAATTATACTAACATTTTTACTTTTATAAATTAAATAGAATATATTCCCAGAAAAAAAACAAAAGGATGTTTATAAATTTGGACATGATGAAGCATTAACATATTTGTGTGAAAACTTGCAAGAGACACCTCAAACTATTGGTGATAGTAAATCAGTTACACCAGAGGTACTTCAAGATCGTTATGAAAGATGTATTTCAAATTCATTATTAGCAATCGATTATTTAATTAACAAAACACAAGAAGATACAACTACATCAACATCAACATCCACATCCACAACCACTACAGATACAAATAATAAAAATTTAGAAATTTATGAAAATATTTTTGAATCACAATTTTTTTCATTTTTCCAATCAAAGAGTTCGTTAATTAGAAAGACATCCTATAGAGTTTTAACCACTATCATTAATAAACTTCCAATGTTTGTCGAAAAGAATTTTAAAGACTTTAGTTCAAAGGTATTGGGTTTATTTTCAGAAAAAGATTCAACAACACATCTTTTTATGTGGGAAGGAGTCATTTCATTTTTAAAGAAATATGGTGATAAAGCATGGGACCAAGTTGATGTACGTAAACACGTATTGCCAAGATTATGGTCATTCTTTAAGTCTGGTTGTTATGGTAGCTATGATTTATCATATCCATCTATTTTACCATTACTCACATTCATTCCATCAAGTGTTATTGGTGAGGGTACAGCATTCTTTAAAGAGTTTTTTGGTAATCTTTTCAAGGGTTTAGAGGTACTCGACAATGTTCGTCTCTATGGTAATCCAAATAATCAAGATAGACCATCCAATTTAATGTTATCATGCTATTTAGAATGTATAGTTTATTCAAGTAAGAAATGGGGTTCACAACAAGAAGAGGTTAATCAATATTTAATTCAAGATTTGTTTGGTAGTTTCTATCGTGATTATTTTAATCTCGAGTATTGCTCATTCACAAAATCGTTCTTGGTCACAAAATTATTAGAAACCACTAGAAAACTTTCAAGTATTAATGAACAACTTAATGTACCTCAATTAGAAGCCCTCTTTAAATTGAATGTATTAAACGATGTATTTGTAAATCTAATTAAAGCTGAAAAAGAAAAACAACCAGAAACCAAAGAGGAAAAATTAGTTCAGTCAATCTCAAATGAAACATTCTTTGACAGATTTAATCTCTTCCTCTCCTATTCAAGCATGTCCAGTGGTGGCAATCCAAGTAATAACTTAGTTTTCATACAAGAATTTATCAAGAGATTATTCGGTTTAGCATGCAATGGTCTATCAGTTCACCAAGAATATTCAATCAAAATGATCGATATCATTTTAAAGAATTATAAAATTAGTCAGATTTTACTCACTACCAACGATTTCCAAAACTTCTTTTCAAATACAATTGTACCATCATTAAACAAAGCCATTAGCGAACAAAATAAACAATTGGTATCAAATTTAATTTCAATTACCATCACATTACTCACAGCAATATTAAAGGAAAATAATGATCAAAAAGATTTTAATCAATATTGGTCCACTATTTTAAATGTTTTCATTAATGATAGAAGTGGAATGATAAATGGCAGTGCCAGTTTAGGTTTAGAAGCAGAGTTATCAAAATTAATCAATACCATCAGTTCACAAGAAACAACCTCTGAAAAAAGATCTTGGTTATCAAATCAACTTTTAGATAAACTAACTAAATCCATTATATCAAATTGTAACGATAATGATGAAGTTATCTCTAAAGAAGACCAAGAATTAATTTCAACTTTATTATTCTCTGTTAAGAAGGAATACAAGCCAATAGTACCAGGCGATGTTATTGAAAGATTAATCAAATGCTTATCTTCAAAACTATCACAATTAATGGAAACCATTGAAATGAATTTATTACTAGATTTTAATCTTGACTATTTAGTTGGACTCTCATTAATGGTTTTATCAATTGATGACTATAATCAACAGTTGGAACCAATTAAAGGCTTAATTTCTCAATGGATCAAATTCATAATTGAAATTCATCATCGTCCAAACTTACAATCACTCTACTCTAAAGATTTACTTTCAATCAATAATCAAATCATTGCTACCAAGTACAAAGATACCAATATCTCCACATTAATCATAAATTTAATAATAGAATATGTCGAAAAACTATCAGAACCAGATTTAGATTACCTTTCAAACCAATTAGTTCAATTAATTAATAATAATACCGATAATAATAGCTGCTTAGATAACTTATTTAAACACTATAGTAATAACAATAGCAATTTAGTTAGCCAAATTAAAATTTCATGGTTTAGATATAACAAAGTATTACCGCTATATTTAATAACTGATAAACAACCAACAACTTTAAACCAGCAACAAGTTAACCAATTATTCAAAACCATTATTTTTAATTTTAATATAATCAACTCTATTGGTTTCGATGAAGTTACTAAATATCTTATCAGCAGTCCCAACACCTCATTAATAATTAATCAAATATTATCATGTTTTATTTTTATTAATAACGATAATAAATTAGTAATTAAAGATGAAAAAGTGAAGAAATTAAATTTCAACTTAAATAATAAGGAAGAAGGCCAACAACTACCAACTTACTACTACCAAGTTATGAATTTTATCGATATTACCTCCAGCTCCTTCATAAACAATTTTATTAAATCATTATTTAAATTTGAAGATAAATCAATATTCAGTACTGAGTGGTTCAAGAAATTATTAAATGGTGCCACTACTTCAAACTCATCATCAAATCAACAAATAATTAATTTATTGAGTGTTAAACTATTTGTCGATTATTTAACTAAAGAAGAAGAGGAATCTGAAGAGGCAAAAAAATATTTCCACCTATTATTAGAACAGGCCAGTATCTTTGAAAACTTTAAGAAATCAAATTTAACAGTCCAAGAATTAAATTTCATTCAAATTCTATTACCAATTTTATCAACATCAGCATCATCAAAAGATTTAATTCAATTCTACAAAGAATCACTCTATGAAAAAATTTCAAATATTACACCATCAATTCCAAATGATTTTACACCAACCATTGTTCATTTATCATTGCTATCCTCAATATTATTACAAGAACAAATGAATGGTAATAAAGAAATCTCCTCTTTAATCAGCGAAAAAGAATTTTCAGTATTATTAAATGGTTTGCAAATGATTCAACAATGGTATCAAAAATTAAAGAGTCCATTACTTAAAGATGCAAGTGAAAACAACAAAGAATTAGAATTAGTTTTATTAAACTTTATCTTTATAATCATCCAATATAGCTTATGTAAAAAATCAAACTTACCAAGTAATCTCTCTCAACTTGTCCAATCATTATTAACAGTTTGGTTAACAAATACTATTTATGACAACGAACCATTAAGCAACATTAACAACAATACTGAACAATTAAATCAACTAATCAATTATCAATCATTAAAAATTTATAATTTATTATTATCAAATGATAATATTAAATATATTATCCCCGGCTCCGATCAATTTATTATCGATCATTCTATATTAGTATTAAATAATTGGTTACACTTATCAAGCAGTCCACTCACAAGCAATAGCCATCTCTTAGAGCTCTATTCAAATACATTTGAAAAAATGGACAGTGATATTAGATATAAGATCTCATTAACAAAGATTGACAATATCATCTCACTCTTATACTCAACAAGTAGAGGTATCCAAAAGACTGCTTACACAATATTAGAGTCATACTTTTCAAATGAAAACTCTCAGCTTGTTAAATCATTCCTTTTATCAGATAACCCAGAAGATGACGATGATGAAAAAGTTCAATTCATTGTATTCAGCAAAGAATTTGAAAGAATATTATTAGATTTTGATTCAAGCTGGAAAGAATTAAAAAAGAATAAAAACTCATCCACCATCAATATTAAATGTGTAGGTCAATTAATACTTTGGAATTTATTATTAAAGAATTATTCAAAATTAGATTTAAATAAGAGATCAGTAGTCAACGGTTGGTTAAACCAAACTCATAAAGTATCACAATTATTAAATTATATTTTCACTTTTGCAAAAAAAGACGAACAACCAAATTATAACTATTCAGAATTCCCATTTAATGAAATTGAAGAAAATGAAAATAATATAAACAATAATATAACTAACATTACATTCAGATATTCAACTATTCAAATGTTATGCTCACATTGTATATTTTCATTAGTAAATTATTTACCAAATATGTTTAGAAGATGGGCTGATGATTGTTCAACAAATAGCAAAATGAATCAACAAATTCAAAACTATGTAACCAATTATATTAGTCCCTTAATTATTCAAAATGAAATTACCCGTGTTAACAATTATTGTGATGGCAAAGACTCTAACTTTACCGTTAAAGGCTCTACTTCGACTAAAGAAGTTATTGCATCCTACGAAAAAGATGATATCACAATTTCATTGGTACTCTCTATTCCAGACACATATCCACTACGTGTTTTAACTGTCGAGTTTTCAAAAAGAGTTGGTGTAACTGAATCTCAGTGGAGACAATGGTTGTTATCAATGACATCATTACTACTTACTCAAGATGGATCCGTTTTAGATGCCTGTTTACTTTGGAAGAACTCTTTAGATAAACATTTCGAGGGTGTCGAAGTTTGCCCAATTTGCTATAGTATGTTCCACAATGGCACCATTCCAAAATTCCAATGTAAAACATGTAGAAATAAATTCCATGCTGGTTGTATCTACAAATGGTTCCAAACTTCCCATAAATCCAACTGTCCACTTTGTAATACACTTATCGAAAATTAGATTTAAATAAATACTATTAAAAAGAATTTTTTATTTTTAGATAAAATAAGAAAAAGATAAATAACTTTATTTTTTAGACATTATTATCAATATCTGGTTCGTTATTATTATTACCAATATCTGGTTCGTTATTATTATTTGCGATGGTGATACTATGGTTATTACTACACTCTTCATTATTATTTAATAAAGCGGATGAACTATCTAAATGTTTCTGTGTTTGAAATTGAGGTGATCTCGATAACTCTGTTGAATTACTATCACTATTGGATATTTCTTCTTTTTTGGATTTATTTTCATTATTATTTACATTATATTGTACATTATTATTATTTACATCTATACTAATATTATTGGGTAAAGAACTAGAACTAACTTTTAAGTCAATATTTTTTGATATTGTCGTCGTTGTTATATTATTATTATTGTTATTATTATTATTAATATTATTATTGATATTATTATTGATATTATTATTATTATTATTATTGATATTATTATTATTATTATTATTATTATTATTATTATTTATTTTAATATCTCCATCTACCCATTGTTTATTTTGTAGTTGAATTGGTTGTTGATTATCTACTCTATTAGAATAATCTATACTATATCTATATAAATTTCTAATATCTATTGGTTCATTATTCATACCAAAACTATTAACAACTCTTAACATTATAACTCCTAGTCCTTTGTCAAAAACCAAAGGTAAAATTAAATACAATAGAATTATAAATCTGTGCAAGAAAAAGAAAGCTTTACTTGATGCTTCACTGTTATTCTTTATGGTACTAAACAACACTATAATGAAAGAAGACACTCCTAAGGAAACAAAAGTGCCGCAGAAAAAGATTAGCATATTTAACTTAAAAATAAAGTTTGACTCAAGGCCTGGAGCGTTACAGTGTTGATTTCTTTTTTGACGAATAGTAATACCCATTGCAAGGAAAATGATAACCAAAATTACTATGTAACATAATATTATAATATTTGAAGCCTTCCATATAAAATAAAATCCAAGAGCAAATATTAATATTAAATACCATATTCCCATCATTACACCACCATAGAATTTATATTTTGTAATACTACTGAATAACATCTTTGCTAATACATCATCCATTAACCAAAAAGCAACAGTCCACATGTAAGATGAGCCGATACACATAATAGCTAACATGTACAGTACTGAGTGCGTAATAGTTGACGGAATTTGCACTAATTGAAGAATTTGTTTTGCTACTAATAAAAAACAACCGATTATATTATGAGTTGGTGTAAATAGTGATGAATATTTTTTTAAAGGATCCCTTTTTCTATAATAAAATGAAAATAAGTTAAGTAGCCCTAACAAAAGGAATAAAAAGGTAAAAGACCAAGAGAACCTTGAACATAATTGGTAGTCGCAAAAATCATTATGGAGTGATGGATCACAGAAACATTTTTTTCTTTCCTCACTGCTTGACACAACTCTATAATGGTTACTTGAAGTATTATTATTGTTACTTTGTGAATACATAAACCATGATTGATTATCCATTTTGTAAAAAAATATTTTTTTTGAAATATAAAATTATTATAATTTTATTATTATTTTATTTTTTATATTATTTTATTATTTTTAAACTTTGATTATTATTATATATTAAGAATTAATATAAAATTAGATTTTTATTTTAAAAAAAACTATGATAAAAGATTTTTAAATAGAAAAAAAAAAAAAAAAAAAAAAAAAAAAAAAGAAATTTTTTATTGAAAATATGATTTTAAAATTTATTAAATTAATTAATAAAAAATAATAAAAATAAATTAAGTTTGGTTGAAAAGTACAAGTAATTTTTTTTTTTTATTTTTTTTTTATTTTTTTCTCTTTTTTTAATACCCACACATAAATCCAATTGTATTGTATGTTGGGTGTAAAATATCATCACAAGTTGAGAAAAAGGGGTATAGTTTTATTGTTCAAAAATATTACGACATTTTTTTTTAATAAAAACATTTATGGAAATAAATAGTACTATTGATTTAAGTTTATATGCAATTAAAAATAGTATATCTCGATATGAAAAAATAAAAAAATTTTAACAAAATCAAAGGAAGAAATTTTAAATGAGATTATTCACAATAATTTAAATTTAATTTTTTAAACTCAATAGACAAAATAAAGACAAAAAAATTTATTAAATACACACTAATTTCTAAATAAGGCTCTGTAAAATATTTACAATTGTCTTATTCTTTTAATTTTATTACAAAAAAAATATATATGTATAATAATAAAAAAAAAAAAAAAAAAACGATAAATCAAAGGAACTTTTCCAACATTCCATATAAATTTTTACATATAATATTTTTTAAATACAAACACCCACTTTCGAACTCACACAAAACTTCAAACTCACACTCTATTTTTAAAAAAAAAACACAAAAATAGCCCCCTACCCCCACTTTGTATGGATATAATATATTACCCCCTTAAAAGATATATTAAAATTTATTTGGTGGGGGGTTTTTTTGTTTTTGTTTTATTTGGATTTTTTTTTTTTTTGCCTTGAAACCAAATTTTAAAAAACATGAATTTTGAATTTGTTAAAAAGAAGGGTTTAAAAAATTTTGCTTTTTTAAAAAAAATTTTTTAAAAA
>NW_003519344.1:133107-136089 GCF_000190715.1 Dictyostelium purpureum
CTGGACAAAAACTTTATACACTATTCATTAAACTAAATAGAGTAGATGTAATTCATCATATCTTTCCAAATCAGAAATTGGATAGAATGATAAAAAAACCATTAGTCTCCTTTATAGGTAAATTCAATTTAATCCACTCATTCAACTTTCTAAATCTAGCTTTATTAGATTCTAATGGAAAAACCTACAAAGATATTCTACACTATGGTTACGTAACTCTATTCAGAATGTATTTAAATTTTTTAAAATCGAGATCAAATGACAATAATAACTATGATAAACAATTAATAGAAATTAGAAACTATATAAAAAACAATGAAAAACTAAAAGAGTTTAATTTAGAATTTTAAAAAAATAATAAAAACCAATTTTTCCTTAAAATAAACTTTTAAATATAAATATAAAAATAAAATATTTTTTAAAATAACAAAATTATTATAATTTTCAAATATAAAAATAGTATTATTTATTTTTTTAATTTGAAAACTATCCACCATGATTATGGTATCCTATCAGAAATTTTTTTTCTACAAACATTATAAATACCATTTGTCATATTATTTTTTAAAAGATGAAAAAATACAATTTGATATACTCTATTTTCTTCATCTTTTAAAAAAGTTTTTAGATGGCTATTTATAATATCCAAAAATAAATATTGAAGAAATTTATATAAATTTTTTTTTTTTTGTAATTTAATTTAATTTATTTTATTTTAATTTATTTTAATTATTTTATTTTATGTATAAATCAAAATAATTAATTTATAGTTAGTCTATTTGTATAATATTTAGATCTACCATTGATATACTCTATACAATCTTGCATAGTTATTTCTAAACCACAGTAATCTTTTGCAAAATCATTTATAATCGAAAACTTCCACTCTAACAAATCTCTATCTGTTTTATAATGGTCCATAAACCACTTTTCAAACTAGATGTTAAAAAAAGTAAAATTAATATTATTTTTTAAATTTAAAATACAATTTAAAAAATGATTACCCTTCTACCATCTAAAAAATTAAACAAAACCTTTACAAACATCTCTTGATTTAATAACATTTGAATATCGTAACATCTACATAAAACTCTATTTGAATAATCCAAAAAAATATTCACCATCATTTCGATTACATCTTTTTCGTTGTGACTTTGCAAAGGACGATAATGAAAATATTTGATAAAGTAATCTATTGCCAACAGTCTGAATGCAACATGAGTACGGTCAAAGTTGAAATGTTTGAACATTTTTACTACCCATTTTAAAATATCAGAGTTCATACAATTGTTTCTCATTATAAACTCTAGGAATTGGCAGTTCTCTATAAAATCTATATCTTTGCATTCGTAATATTGATATATTCTTTCTTCGTTATGATATTCATATGGAGGATGGGTGGGTATTTGAGTTTTTTTTATTTTAATATCTTTTATTATTGAGTTTTTATTTTCCAATATATATTCGATTGTATTTATTCTATTATTTAAGATAAAATTTATATCTGATTTTGAGTCACACATTATATTACTATTTTATTATTGTAATATAATTATTTTATAATTATTATTACCCTTATGGTTTATTTAATTGATTTGTTAATGTAAAAAAAAATAATTAGAAAAAGTTAATGTGTAAATTATTTTTTTTTAAATATTTAATAATTTAAAAAAAATTAAATTAAATGTTGTGTGTTGAAAGTGTGAATTTAAAAATAAAAATATAAATAAAATGATGTATTAAACAATAGTATCATTGTGATATTATTTTTATGTTTGTTTGTTAGTTTGTTTGTTTGTTTGTTTTCATTTTTAGCTAACCACTTGTGACAAAAATATAAATATATATTGTTTTGATAGTGCACAAACAGATCTGTTTGTTTATTTGATATGGTAAAACACATTTTTAAAAATTGAAAAAATTTTAAAATAATAAAAAAAAAAAAAAAAAGCAAATATTTGACCACAGATAGATACACACACACATTTAAACTGTACTGGTGGGTTGTGGGGTGAATACAAAAATAAAAAAAAATTACAGAGATGTGTCCATTTTAAAGTTATATATATATTTTTTTCAAATAATTTAGATTTTAAAAATAGATCTAATTAAATTGACAATATTTAATTTTGGGTATTTTTAGAAAATACTAAATTACTTTAAAATAATGAATAATTAGAAAATATTTAATATATATATTCAAAAAAGAGCATCAATACTCCTATCTATCAAGTTTGGTTGCAATTCAGTAGGTGTATGAAATCTAAATAGAAGAAAGAATGAAAAAAAAAGTAATCTGCTTATCAACAAAAACATTCCAAAAAAAAAAAAAAAAAAAAAAAAAAAAGAAAAGATCGAAAACTTGTGGTGTCGCTCTTAATTTAAGAAAAAGAAATATAGTTTTTATCATCTTCTGTGAGGAAAATCTATATTTTAAATAAAACTATAATGTAATTAAAAAAAAAAAAATTAATCAGTTAGAGAAATAAAATAATCATTAAATAAATTTATTAATATAACCATATAGGCTATCGGGATATCAAATTACCAAAAAATCAAAAACAAAAAAAAAATAAAAATAAAAATAAAAAAAAAAAATTAAAAAAAAAAAAAAAAACCTTTTCACTTTTCGTTTTTTCATATTTTTTTATATTACAAATTTTCATAGCGGTTCTAAAAATTTTTATTATACAACAATAAAGAAATCAAAGGTGACCTTTATATAAATATTTATCAAAAAGTACATTGGCATGAATAATTTTTTTTTTAAACTGTATGTATAACGTGTCTCAAAGATATCTTTAAACCATAATCACCACCCAGCCCCCAGAAATAAATAAAAAAAAGTGTTGTAAATTAAAAAAAAACTTTTGGGGCCAGTTAATTTAAAGCCGAAATAAAAAAAATTTTTTTTTTTTTCTTATTTTTATTTTTTTTTTATTTACATTTTTTTTATTTTATTTTTCTAAAAGTATTTATAAA
>NW_003519344.1:136204-143351 GCF_000190715.1 Dictyostelium purpureum
AATTTTAATTTAATTTTAATTTTTTTTTTTTTTTTAAAAATTAAAAGGAACACACATTAGACACACATACAGATTAAACCAAACAGGAAAATAAATAAATAATAAATAATAAATATATAAATAGTAGAATAAAAAATGACAGAATATTTTAATGAAGAAATAGAAAATAATAATAATAATGAATCAAGTGATGAACCAAAAGAAAAATGTGGAGTTTTTGGTATTTATGCACCAGAGTTAGATGTTTCAAGAATTACATTTTTTGGATTAGTAGCATTACAACATAGAGGTCAAGAGTCATGTGGTATCGCAACATATGATGAGTTTCATGCAGTTCATTTAGAAACAGGTATGGGTTTGGTAAATCAAGTTTTCACAGAAACCAATTTAAAACCATTAAAAGGTAAAATGGCCGTAGGTCACACACGTTATTCAACTGCAGGTAAATCAACTTTAATTAATGCACAACCAGTCATTGTACAAACATTACATGGTCAAATTGGTATCGTACAAAATGGTAATCTTACAACAGCAAAGTCACTTCGTAAAGAGTTAATGGAAAAGGGTGTTGGTTTCTTTAAGGACAGTGATGTCGAAGTCATTACACAATTACTTTCAAATAATCCAATGGGTAGTGATCCACACAAGCCAAATTGGGAGAGCAGAATCTCATACTTTATGTCAAAATGTGAAGGCGCTTACGCCCTCTGTCTTATGACACCAAATGGTCTCTATGGTGTACGTGATTTCCTTGGTATGAGACCATTGTGCATCGGTTCATTAGAGGTTCCAAGCAAAGATGATCCAACCAAAATGGTCACTCGTTATGTTATGGCCTCAGAATCATGTGCCATCACCACTATTGGTGCTAAATTTATCCGTGATGTTCGTCCAGGTGAAATCGTACATATCAATGAGGACGGTATCAACTCGTTCATTGGTCGTGCCCCATCAGATAACCCAGCCCTCTGTGTATTTGAATATGTATATTTTTCACGTCCAGATTCATCAATGGAAGGTCAACTTATTCACAGTGTACGTCAACGTATGGGTGAAACATTAGCACGTGAAGCTCCACCACCATCCACATGCTCATCACAAGACACCATTGTTATTGGTGTACCAGACTCATCACTCCCAGCTGCCATAGGTTATGCTAAACAATCCAGTATTCCATATACCGAAGGTTTAACTAAAAATAGATATATTCACAGAACATTCATCCAGCCATCTGACCATCTCCGTCAACAGGGTATCAAATTAAAATTCAATCCATTAACAGAAAACATTTCAGGTAAAAAAGTTATTTTAATCGATGACTCAATCGTTAGAGGTAACACCATTAAGGCTTTAATTAAATTAATTAGAAGTGCTGGTGCCACTGAAATTCATGTCAGAATCAGCTCACCACCAGTTATGCATCCATGCTATATGGGTATTGATATGGCCACACATGAACAATTAATCGGTTATAATAGATCAATTAAAGAAATCTGTGAATATATAGGTGCTGAATCTTTAGAATATCTTACTCTTCCTGGTTTAATGAATAGTGTCAACTCTGGTGTTAAAAAACAAGATTCAATTGAAAGCAAACCAATTTATACCGAAAAAACCTCAACAGCTCCAAAAATTAAAATTGATGAAAATAATCATTCACATTGCACTGCATGTTTTAATAGCCAAGTAAGTGATAAAAAATTTAAAAATTATAACTATATGGTAAAAAAAAAAAAAAAACCTCTACTAATTTATCTATTTTTTATTTAGTATCCTTTAAGTTTAGATTTTTAAATACTTTTTTTTTTAAATAACAATAATAAAAATAAACAATTTTAAATTAATTATAAAAAAAAACTTGTATATATTTTTTTTTTAAATTAAAAATATATTTTTTATTTAGTTGTTATTTTTGTATTTGTATTGATAATTTATTTGATTTGGTTCCTCTAGTTAAAAAAAAAAAAAATAATACCTAATTGAATATAAAGCACAGTCTTTAATATTATTACTATTATTATAACTTAATTTCTTAAATGATGCATATAGTATAAATAAGAAAAAAAGTAACAATAATAGGAATAACATAATTAAATGCTCTGTATCTAACTGGTATTATTTCTTTGTTAATTGAACATACAAAAAGTTTTAACTGTGAACAAAATTTTTTTTTTTTGCTTTTTTAAAATCAAATTTAAAAAAAATTTAAAAAAATTTAAAAAAATTTAAAAAAATTAAAAAAAAACGTTATATAAGTTTTAAAATTATTATTTTTTTTTTTTTTTTTTTTTTTTTTTTTATAAATAGTAAAATAAAACCTTTAAAATTAGAAAAAACCTATAACTATAAATATTTACTTTTAGTTATTAAAAAAAAAAAAAAAATAGTTATTTGAAGTTCGAATAAATAAAAAAAACTTTTTCATTTCGAATACTTTTTTATTTTTTTTTTTTTCAAATATTATTTTTTTAATTTTATTTTTTTTTTTTTTTTAATTTTTTTTTAATTTTTTTTTAATTTTTTTTAATTTTTTTTATTGGTTTTCATTCCATATAAACTAATTATATACATATTTTTGTACATCTTTTAAAACCTTATTTATTTGGTTTCATTTGAATCATTTTTGTATTTTTTCGTTTTTTTTTGTTTTATCATTATTTTTTTGGTTTCATAAAAAATAAATATCATTGTTCTTTTCTACGAAAAAAAAAACAACAATATATAATTATAATATTTTCTTATTGTATATATAGAAATAGCATCAAACATCAACAGCTAAAGTAATAATTGTGTCAAATCTAGATAAAAAAAAAAAAAGATTAATTTTTGTGAAATAATTAGATATTTTTCATTTATCTAATTTTTGAAAACACTTTTTTTATCTTTTTATTTCTTTATTGGTTTTATCCTCTCCAAAGAAATCCAAACAAATTAAAAACATATATACATAAAAGAAAAAAAAAAAAAAAGAAAAAAAAAAAAGAAATTAAAATTGATTTAATAATATTTTATTTGAAAATTTTAATTTAATTTCTTTTTATATATCTATCTATATATTATAATAGTTTAGTTTTAAAAACAATTATATAGTTTGTCTTTTATTTTTTTCATTTTTGTGTTTTTCATTTTTTATATTTTATTTATTTATTTTAAAATTAGTAATATTTATTATCGGTATTAAGACTGATGGACTGGAACCAATCGAACAACAACCAATTTCAACCACAACAACAACAAGGGTTTAACAACTCTTTCAATAATCAAAATAACAATATGAATAATAGATTCAATAATCAGGGCTTTAATCAAAGCTACAACAACAATAATAATATGAACCAGATGTCCAATCAGGGTATGAATATGTCAAATATGAACATGAATAACAACATGAACCAAATGGGCAATCAAAATAACAATATGAATCAAATGGGTAACCAGGGTTTCAATAACATGCGATTCAATAATAACAATAATAATAATATGCTATATAATCAGGTAGGTAAAAATATATTTAGTTTTTATATTAACACAAAACCAAACTAACTCTTTATAACATTTTAAAATTTAGTCTTTTGATCCAAGAATGAACCAACAGGTTAATAGAACATCACCACAACAATCCAATAGAAATATGGGTAATCAAAACTACATGTCAAATAATAATAATAATAACAATAATAATATGGGAAATATGGGCAATCAAAATTATATCCCAAATAACAATATGGGTAATAATATGAGCAACATGAACAACATGGGTAATAATATGAATAATATGAATAATATGCAAAATAATAATAACAACATGAACAATATGGGTAATATGCCAAATAATTATAACGTACCTAATAATAACAACAACATCAACAATAATAATAACATGAACAATATGGGTATGAACAATATGGCCATGAACAATAATAACAATATGAATAGCATGGGAATGAATAATATGCCAAACAATATGGGTATGAGCAATATTCCAAATAATAATAATAATATGAACAATAATATGAATTTGGGTAACATGCCAAATAATAACAACAACATGAACATGGGTAACAATTTAAATAATAACATGAACATGGGTAATAATATGAACCAAAACAATTTCAACAACTTTATGAAAGATATACCACGTGGATCTGGATCATCTTGGGGTAAAGGTGGACAGGGAAATACACAAATAGAAATAAACCATTCAAACCACACAGGGATAACTATATAATAACAATAATAATAACATTAATATAACATTAATAATAATAATAATATTAATAATAATAATAATAACAATAACAATAATAGTGGCAACAATAATAGGGATAATAGGGAAAGTGGCGGTGGTTTTAATGGAGGTGGCAGAGATGGAGGTAAAACAAAAAATTATGGGCCATCAGCTATTTCATCAAACCCATCACATAAAAAATTAGATTATGATAAAGAAAATAGAAAATCTTCCGATTCTCACAGTGGTTCCGATAAGAAATATATAGTTAGAATTCCATCGCACCAGTTCACACAAGAAAATTACGACTACACATCATTAAAAAATATATTCCCTCGTTTACAAATTTCACCAGATTTTACTAGATTAGTAGCATCCTGGGTCGAAACTACCGATGGTGCAGATCAATCCGTTAATATTAATCAAACTATTCCATTCTATATCGATTATAAAGATTTTTGTATTGAAAAGATTGATATTAATAATACTTCATTCAGTGGTGCCAATAAATTAAACAAGCCAGTAATCTCAGGAAATTGTATCAAATATAATGCTAAGGTTATGCTTTACTCATATTATTCAAATTCAGAAGATCCATCAATTTCTAAAAGACTTAAATTTTTAGTTGCCAAAGAAGACAAGGATATTTCATGTATTGGTGGTTCATGGAATCCAGAGTTGGATGGTGAGGATATAAACGACCCACAAACTTTAATTAATACCGCAATGTAAGTAAAATAATTTATTTTTTTATAATTAAAAATTAATTACAAAAACTAATAACACCTTTTTTTCTTTTTTCTTTCCTTTTTTTTTTTAGTCGTACCACTAAAGAATACACACAAATCGATTTAAGTTCAGTTAAAAAATGGGTTAAGTTTATGGAGGTTCATTATTATAGACCACCAACCGACGAGTTTTCATTTTATCAAGAAATCACAGTTGTTTATATACCAAATATTTCAGAGATACCACCATTAGACGTTGAAACTTTAATGAAAAATAATTCAAAGGGTTTAGAAACAGATAAGCAAGGTGAAGAACAGTCAACCATTACACCAAATACAATATTACCACATAATTCTAAAAAATTTTATACAGTAACAACTCCTTCATCAGATGGCAACAAATTTAAAGCAATGATGTTATCTTTGGATGGTCTCTTGGATTATGATGAAACAGATGTCCATGAAAGTACTTTTGAGGCATCATTATTCTCAGAGTTATTTTATTTAATGTTAGCAAGAGATATGGGTACCACTATTCTTAATACAATTATCAACTATAGAACTCCATCTAGTGAAGAGGATACATCAAGCAACACTACACATAAAAGAAAGAGGGATGAAACAGATAGATCATCAGAAAGTAGAGATCCAGCTGGTAAAACAGAGCATCAAGGTGAAAATCATGAAGAAAAGAAAATAAAAATAGATGGTAGTAATGGTAACATTCCAAATGGTTTAGAGCATGGCGAGGTTTCTGGTGGCGACCAAGGCGAAAACAAAGATGCCTCATCCCCATCTAAAGATGAGAGTAATAGAAGTTCAGCCGATTGTCAAAGAGATGATGCCAAATCATTAGAGGCTTTCCAATTCTTTGATATCAATAAAACTTTGTACCTTAAAGAAGAGGATGTCGAAAATATTATTCATAATCTTGGTCTTTATCTTTCAAAATATTATGTCCAAAATGTTGTTCAAAAGGTTTCAACTGAATATAATCCAAAACAAGGTAGAGTTTATTATGAAAAGATTTTAAAGAAATATTTATTAATACAACATCAACAACATCAACACCAACAACATCATCAACAACAAAACCAACATTCACAACATTACCATCACCAACAACATCATCAACAAAACCAACAAGACAATCAAGAGCAACATAATCAAAATAATGCAGATCAATACGACCAAGAGCAAAATAACCAAATGGTTCAAGATCAACAAGATCAATATAACCAACAAGAACATAATCAACAAAATGAACATAACCCTGATAAACAAGTTTTTGAAAATACAGAACAGGATAATACAGAACAAAATGATCAAGTCGCTTCAGAAGATGAACAACCAATTGTAGTTGATCTCGAATCCCAAAATTTTGAACAACCACAAGAAAATATAGCAAATGAATAGAAAATAATAATAAATAAAATATATAAATTTTTTTTTATATTTAATAAATTCTATTTGTATTTATCTCTTATTTAATGTTATTGTGTTACTAATAAAAAAAAGATTTTAAAATTTTATATTTATTTATTTACAAATTTATAGTTTAGTTAATTTTTTATATAAATACTATTATACAAAATAATATTATTAGCTTTGTTAATTTATTTCTTTTTCGATGATGCTTTTGGTTTTGATTTCGATACTTTTGTTTCTTTGGCATCAGATTTTGATTTTGCTTTGCTTCTATTAGAAACTGGTGATTCAGGGAGTATAAGTTGTGAAAAATACCCATCTTTATTATAAATTGTTGTTGAGCCCCTGATGTTTGGAAGAATGGTTCTTTTATTTGGTAATGCTATATAAAAAATAAATAATTAATAAATTGTAGATATGGTTATAATGGTTCAAATAGATTACATACCAATAATTTGTGGGGGTAAACCAACTGGTGAGTGTTTATATTTATCAATATCGCTATCTGAAATTGTTAAGTTGGATCTCTTTTTAGGTTTTTTAGTATTTGCAGCTGGTTTTGATCTAGTTGAGGCAGATCTTGGTTTTCTAGCAGTTGGTTTCTTTGGAACAAATTCTTTTTCAATTTCTTCTTCCTCTTCTTGTTCATTATTTTCATCTTCATTATCGGATATTTCATCTTTCTTTCTTTTCTTTTTATTAACTTTTTCTTTTTCTTTTTCTTTTTCTTTTTCTTCTTTTTCCTTTTGCAGTTTCTTCTAGC
>NW_003519344.1:143451-188921 GCF_000190715.1 Dictyostelium purpureum
TGCTCATGGTTGTCATAATCAGCGGTTTCACCTTCTTGGTGGCAGAAGTTGAACCTTGATTATCAAGGGAGTCATCATATCCACCACCGTCATTCCAATCATCGTTATCATCAATTTGATTCTTTAGGTTTTCATATAATACTCTTTCATTTTCATTTTCATTTTCATTTTCATTTTCATTTTCATTTTCTTTTTCTAATTTATGTTGATTTTCTATTCTTTCTTGTTCTTCTCTTTCATGGGTTAGTTTGTCTTGTTGTTCTTTTTCTAATCTTCTTTCTATTTCTTTTTCTTGCCTTTCTCTTTCATTTTTTCTTTCTTTCCTTCTTTATGTTTCTCATCTAATTTTTTCATTTCATCTTTTTCTTCTTTTTCTCTTTTCTCTATTTCAGCTTTTTCAATTATTTCTTTTTCTTTTCTTTCTTTCTTTTCTCGTTTTTTTTGTTTTCTTTTTTCTCTTTCAGTCCTCTTGTCTTGTTTCTCTTTTTCTAATTTTTCTTTTTCTTTTTCTAATCTTTCAATATCTTGTACTCTTTCTTTTTTTTCCTTTTCTCTTCTTTCCTTTTCTTTTCTTTCTCTCTCTTTTTCTTTTTCTTTTCTTTCCTCTTTTAATTTGTTTATAGTTTCAATTCTTTTATTCTCCTCTTCTTTCTCTAATCTTTCTTTTTCAATTTTGCTTAATTGTTTTTTATTTATAATTGGTTCTTCTTCAGATGGTGATGATGATACGGATGAGTTTTCATCATAGTCAGATTCTTTATTTTCTTCACTATCTTGATCGCTACTATTGTCATTTTGAAATTCTGGTTCTTTTGGAGGTTGTGACTGTTTATTGGCTAAGTTGATCGTTCTATTGTTACTGATTAAAACATTATTGTTATTATTATTAAATATATTTGATTTGGTGGTTAAATTATTTTTAATTTTTTCAGGTATTATTGAAATGGTTGAGGTGTTTATATCATTATTATTATCATCATCATCGTTGGCGTTATTATCACCAAATGATGAGTTGAATGAAAAGTTGAAAATTTTTTGATTTTGTGGCGATAATTTTGGAGAGGATAATGTTTTTGTACCTAATGAGTTTAATGAGAAATTACTCTTTACTGTTGAGGCAACTGTAGTATTTAATTCTGAAGTTGTACTTGTATTTAAATTGCTTTCAAATGATACTCTTGGTGTTCTTTTTTCTATTGGTTCTATTTTATTAACTTTATTATTAACATTATTATTGTTATTATTATTCTTCATATTATTATCCATATTATTATTATTATTCATATTCATATTATTACTTTTATTTGTATTTTTAATAAAATTATTTACAGTCTGTTTTTCTTGTTCAGATGATTCATAATCTTCGTCATCTTCATCATCGGTATCTAACATGAAGTTATTAAATCTGGATAAAATTCTTGTTGATTTTTCTTTTACCTGCTTCTGTTGTTGTTTTTTTTGTTTGGTTGCTTTATTTTTTCTAGTTTTATTTGAAATAGAGATTTCATCAACACTGGTGTGATTATTACTTGTATATGGGGTGTTATTGTAAAATGATGATTGCTCTTGATTAATGCTAGTATTAAAATCGATTGAAGTTTCATCAATTGATAAATCTTCGTCAACTTCATAATCTGGTGGATAAAAGAATTGTTTAACTGGTTGTTTTTGATTATGCTCTAATGGTTGGTATTGATATTGTGATGATGGTTGTATTGGTGAGTATTGTTTTTTAATAGTTGAAATCTTTACATTTTTAAAAGTTGAGTTTTGACCTTTCAATGATGATTTTTTTAATGCTGATTTTAAAGGTGTTGTTAAAGGAGTTTTAGATGGTGTTTTGGGTTGTTTTAACAAACGATTCTTTTTCTCTTTGTTCTTGTTGTTCTTGTTGCTGTTTCAATAACTCTTGTTTAAATTTCTCTTGGGCATCTGAAAGTTTATCTTTAATAAATGGTGAAAGAGAGAGTGGCTTGAGTGGTGTATATGTGAGATCAAAAATATTTAATTTGATTGGTGATCTAATTTCATTTGATATTTTCCCGACTTCTTCACATATTGATATATCAGATTCATCTAATGCGGCATTAGTTGAGGTTGTTGGAAATTTATTTAAAAAGTTTAAAAGATTATCTGTACTCTTATTGTTTTTATTATTACTATCAAGACCACTTTGTTCAGCCATACTAATATCATCAATACTATTATTATCATTATTATCGTTGTTATTACTAGTGTTATTACTATTGATATTATTACTATTATCTTCAATTACATTGTCTTCAGTTAAGCTTGTATTGTTTTTAAAATTGAATTTTTCTAATATTAATTTACTCTTGGTAAGTAGGTTTTCCTTTTCTTTGATTTGTGATTCTACAAGTTGATTGTTAAGTTGTTCTTTTCTTTCTTTTTCTTGATTTCTCTTTTCTTCTCTTCTCTTTTTTAATAATAATACCTCTTCTTTCTTTTTATTATCTACTTGAATAATCTTTGAGACGATTTCATCATGCTCTTTATTTATACTATCTTGTTTTATTTTAATATTTTCTAATTTCTCTTTTTCAGATCTTTCCTTTTCTTTTTTTAACTCTTCAATCCTTTCCATTCTTAATCTTTCTCTTTCCTCTGCAAGCTTTTGTTCTAATTCAGCTTCTTCTTTAGTTGGCATCTTGAATGGTATAGGGTTGGAGCTATCGAAAACTAAACTACCATCACTAACAGGGGATTGCTCTGGTGATTTTGGTGTTTCAAATTTATTTTTTGGTGTTTTTTGGTGTTTTTTGATTGATGATGATGATGATGATTTTGGTGTTTTATTATTATGATTATCTAATTTTGTACAACTATCTTTTGAACATTTTGAAGGTGTCATTTTATGTAAGGGTGTTTTTAAAATTGATTTTGGTGTTTTTGGGTTTTGTTTTGATGGAGTTTTACTGTTATTTGTTGTTGTGGTCATTGACTTTTTTGGTGTTGATGATGGTGTCGATGGAAAGTCTAGTAAACCAATATCGATTTGTTGTGTAAAATTTTCATCAAAATTTGAATTGTTTTCATTTTCATTATTAAAAAATGCATCTATATTATTATTATTATTAGATTGTATAGTGGTGTTCATTGAACTATTTATTTTCATTATCTTCTTCGCCTTCACTTTTTTGCGAATTAATAAAACCATTAATAAAATTTGAAATTTTAATTTCACCTAAATCGTCTTTTTCTAAATTTGATGGTATTCTTCTTTTAGCTTTGCCATCATTTGCTTGAATTGAACCACCTGAGCTTGTTCTTCTTCTATAACTAACTTGATTCTATATTTAAAAAAAGAAATAATGTGAATGTATTAGTAACCAGTTTGACGAGTAATTTAAATAATTATATAATATTTACTCTTCTACTTCTAACACTATTGTCATTGTTATTATTATTATGATTGTTATTCATTTTATTATTATCATTTATAAAATTTTCATTAAAATTTGAAATCATAATATGCTATATTTTATTTATTTTAATATTTAAATGATTGATTTAATTTTCATCGGTTTATTGGTATTTATTATTTTATTACAAGAAAAATAAATTTTATGGGTTTTATGTTATTTTTATATATAGTTTATATATATTATTTGTTATTTCTTTATTAATCTATTGATAAAAATTATAAAATTAAAATAATAAAAAAAAAAAAAAAAAAAATTTATAATTTAAAAAATTTAAAAAAAAAGAGGGTAAATTTTTTTCACATTTTTTTAAAATTTTTTAAAATTTTTTGCTATGAATTTTTTTTTTTTTGGTTTATTAATTATTATAAATAGTATTCAATATTATTATCTACTATTACATTAATAATAGTAGTATATTAACTATAATAGACAATACCAATAATAATAATAAATATTTATTATAATAAATAATGATTTTAAAATTAAATATAGAAAATGGGTTATCAAAGAATAATAATAAGGTTATAATGTTTATATCCGATGATGTAATATCGAGTAGCAATATCAACATCTACAATAATAGTAATAATAGTGGTACTGGCAATAACAACACTATGCAGTACATATATACATTAATTTCAAAAAGATACAATATAGATAGGAAAAAGAATGATTTTGTATTATTAAATAAAGAAGGTTATGCTATATTACCATCAGAACATATATTAATAATAAAAGAGTTAAATAAAGATGACGAGATAATAGTATCAAAAATTATAAATAAAGAAAAGAATATCAAAAAAAGAAAATACAAGAGCGAATCTGAAAGTAGCAGTAGTAGCGAAAGTGATAGCAGCAGTGAAAGTGAAAGTGAAAGTGAAAGTGAAAGTGAAAGTGAAAGTGAAAGTGAAAGTGAAAGTGAAAAAAGCAGCGAAAGTGAAAGTGAAAGCAGCAGTGAAAGTGAAAGTGAAAAAAGCAATGACAATGAAAGCCGATCCGATAGTGATATCAGTGCTTCCATTCCTTTTTCTTTAGAATCTCAAAAAGAAAAAGATATATCAACAAACCAATATATGCCAACTAAACCTCCACAAAAAAGAATAAGGCCATTTGAAGATAATCAAATTTCAAACTTTTTAAATAGTTTAAATGCACAACAACCACAACAACCACAACAACCACAACAACCACAACAAAAACAAATACAACAACAGAAACAACCGCAACCAGAAAAAGTAGAAAATAAATCAACACCCAACAAAAAAAAAAATAAAAAAAAAAATATTAATCAAAGCTATTCAGAAAATTTTTGCAATGATTATCTAACAAACTATAGTTATAATATCAGTTATAAAAACATAGACGAGTTTTTAATTGAAGAAAAAAAGAAACAACTCCAACAAAAATTAAACGATGCAACTGTCAACACTACCACTACAACCCCAAACAACATAGGCTTATTATCACCACCAAATAATAAAATTCAAAACTCAAAGCAAAATAAAAAGCAACAAAATAACAAACAACATGCCGATAACAACAGTAATAGCAAAAGCAACAGTAGAGAAAAATTATTAAAAAACTATTCAAATTTTAGCAATTTAGTTGAACCAAAAGTAAATGACAAAATAGCGTTTCAAAAGAATGTACTTTTAAATTATAATTTAGAGGTTTCAGATTATATTGTATGTATAATACCAATTAATAAATTATAAAAATTTCAATTTATAAATATTTATATTAACTTTTTTATTTTAATTTTTTTTTTTTTTTTTTTTTTATATAGGAGGGTGTAATTGAATCAATAGATGATTATAACAACCTATATATAAGAATTGCACCAAATTTTGGCGAGTCATCATTTTTAGATAATGAATGTTTTGAAGAGGATGGGACATTAGGCTTGCCCTTAGACTCTCTTATTAATCCGAAATTAATAAAATAAAAATTATTTTTTTTTTTCTCTTTTTTTTTTTCTAATAGTACTATTTTTAAATTTTCATTAGATTTTATTTTTAAATTTTTTCTAAAAAAAAAAATAAAAAAAAATAAAAAAAAATAAATAAATAAATTATTTAAATTCCTTTTTTAGAAATTAAAAAAAATTATTTTTTTAATTTATTTATTTTTTATTTTTCTAAAATACTATAGCATACATACAAAGAAAATTTTCAACAATATTTCAACAACATTACCTCAACAAAGGGTCATATTATAATAAATTTTTTTTAAAATTAATTATAATTGAAAAAAATTATTTTATAGATTTAATCCTCTTTTTTTTTCTTTTTTTTTTTTTTTTTCTAAAATTAAACTAACATTCACATCATAAGAAAATTTTATAACTATCTTATAAAATATTAACTTAATAAATAAATACTCTCATTAAATAAATAAATAAATAAAAAAATAAAAAAATTAAAAAAATTAAAAAAATTAAAAAAATAAATTTTAGAAATTTAAACAAATTATAAAAATAAATACACATACAAAATGGATAAAAAAATAAAAGATGTTTTAAACACAAATAATTCCTATTGGGAAAACAAAAGAAAAATTGATGTAATTTCAGTCTATGATGATTATAAAGTTAAGGATGCATTAAAAATCCTTGCAGATAATAAAATATTATCATTGCCAGTTAAAGAAAGATCAACTGGTGATTATTTGGGATTTATAGATATGAACGATATCTTACACTCAATTATCGATGCATTTTTATTAAAATATCCACAGAAAGAAGGTAATTAATTTATTTTAAATACCAATAATTATATTATTATTTTATATTAATATTATTTTTTTTAAAAAATAAATTAGGACATGACTGGGTAAGACTATGTAATGATGTTAGTGAAGGTGAGAAATTTGCTGAACAACCTGTATTTCATTTAATAAGTAACTATAAATTATAAAAATAGAATTTAAATAATAATAATTTTTTTCTAATTATTTATTTTTTTTATTTTTGTTTTAAATAGATCAATCTAAAAGAGATCATTTCATTCCAGTTGATGAAAATGGATCAATTCATCAACTTGTTGATGAGATTTTTTCAAAAGATATTCATAGAGTAGTTGTAATTGATGAAGATGCAAATACCAAAGGTATAATGTCCCAAACTGATATTTTAGAATTTATATTAGAGAATAAAAAAGAAATTGGTGATGGAAAAGAATTTGAACAACCAATCAGTGAACTGGATATCATCGAAAAAGATCTCCTTTCCATTAATTGTGACGTTATGACAATCCAATGCTATTACGTAATGATGCAACAAAACAAATCAAGCATTGTATTACATGGTAAAGATGGTGAAATAGTTGGTGATCTTAGTATTACAGATCTTCGTGGCATTGACCCAGATTCATTCAAACTATTATTAGAACCCGCCAAAGATTTTTATAAAATTACCTCTGCTAGAAGAAAAAAAGATAGCGTTGTACCTTTAAATACCAAATTTAAAGATGCATTACAAATTCTCTACAAGAACCGTCTTCATCGTCTTTGGTTAACTTGCGATAAAAAGAGCTGCTTTGGTATGCTTTCAATTAGCAATATTATGAAATATTTTGCAAGAGACTACAAAGAAAGAACTCCTCAACTCCACAAAGAGTTCAAGCCAGTCACACCCTCAAGAGTTAATTATTAGAGTTATAATATTAAAAGAATGTAAATAATAAAAATAAAAAATAAAAAAAAAGATAAATAATTTTTTCGAATTTATGATTATTTAGATAATAAAATTATTTTATTATTTATTTAATTATGTGGTACTTGATATATTACTATTGATGAGTGATCAGGTTTACCAGTTTTAATTTTTCTAAGGGCATTGGTTTTCTGATTATGTAGTTTTTTATAAGTTTGATATAATGGGTCTTTAGTGAAATCATTTGGTGAATGGGCTTCAATTTCTTTAAGCTTTAATAAAAGTTTGCTGGTTTCTTCTTGAAGGTTACGGAATGGCTCTGTGTTTTCAATACAATGGGTAATAATAGCCTGCGACATCGTTTCACATGTTGCTAACGATTCTTTAGGTAAGCCATCTAAAAACCTTGTCATATTGTCCTCAATTTGTTCCCTAGTTGATTTTATTTTACCTGTAGATTGTTGATTACTGGCGCCGAGTGAAACATTTTCTGTTAAAAAGTTATCTGAAACACCATCTGAAACAATGAAAACCCTATCACCTGGTACAACCAACGACATTGCAAAATGTAGATTTGTGAGTAATGGTTTGCATTTTTCGTTTCTAGCTATAATGAGTTCTCTTCTTAAATTGTCACTCTTTGTTTCTGGATATGATGCTGCATCAAGTGGCCAAGATTTATCTTGATCACCGCCCCACATCCAACCCAATTGACCTCCTGCATCATTGAAATTTCTTGAGGATACCTTTAATTGATTAACATTACCACCTGCACCTGGTGTTAATTTAGCTCTATTTGTAATCTCTATAACTTTACCATTTATATGAGACCATCTGTATGCTTTAGTATCACCAACCGAACCAACTATAAAAACCCATGGATCTTTAATGTTTAAGCTGTTAATATTTAAATTGTGGCTGTAATTATTATTGCCCATTATTAGATTATGTGGACGTGGTGGTAATGTTGGTGGTGGTAATTTTGCTGGTACTGTATTTTTAGTTGGTGATAAAGATTTTCTTGGTGATAAATTATTTGGACTTGTAGCGAAACCATTACTATTTGGAATTTCGATTGGCTTTACACTTGTTTTTTTAGATATCATCAATTCTGGTGATTCTGATATGATGGAAGAAATTTCTGAATCGTTTGATTGTGATAAACACATTCTATTTAATGATGGTGGCATTGGGATGTGGTGATTTGCTATTGGATTATTTAATCTTTGTGATGAAATAATTGGACTATTTGATTGAAATATATTTGGTGATGTTTCACCACTACTACCACCAGTATTTTCATCACCATTCACATAATTTTGATCAATGTACCTTGGAATTGAACCATTACCACGACTATTTTTTCTAGCTGAGGATTGTGGTTTAATATAACTTTTAAATGAATCTTGTTGATCACCTTGTGTTAATCTTGGTGATTGATTACCATTATTATTACTATTATTATTATTATTATTATTATTTTCAATATTTACATTATTATTACAATTGTTGTTACCATTTACACTATTATTGTTAATATTACTATTACTATTATAAACTGAACCATTTAAGCCATTACTATTATTACTATTACTATTATTTGGTTCGACTAATTTTGATAAAACTCCAATACAAAATGTTGTAGCACCCTTTGGTTCAAAATGAATATCAAGATTTTTGTAATATTCATCTTCAATAATTCTCTTGTGACCTTCAAAAATTGAGTTACCAACAATTGTTAGTAAATCATTTGTAGTTTGAATTTCCTGTTCGTATAAACTTTCAATATATTGGTTTGAACCCAAAACAGACATACAAGCAGCTCTTTTTGGATCTTCTCCGTGACCTGAACCATCAGCTACTGAAAGTACTGCCCTAATCATTGGATGTGGATCAATTGATATACAGAAACAATCAGCAAATGGATTACCAAACTGCTCTTTCTTTTCGAAATCCCAACCATATAAAGATGACATACAAGCAGCACCATTTAAATCACTGGTTTCATTTACATACATTGCCTCTGAATCACCAATCTCTTTTGAAATTGAATGTAATTTGGCTTGGAGAGCACTTAACTTTGCTGGTGAAGCTGGTAACTTTGGTTTATCGAATTCTGATGAAGGTGAACTTGATAATGCTGATGAAAATGGTTGCTCGAGTAAAAGTGGTTCAACGGAAGCAGTGTTAGTAACTAATGATTGCAAAGATGGCGATGAAATGAAACCATTTGATGGTATTTTTAATGGACTAGCTGGATTGCCACCATTAACTCCAATGGTATCGATAGTACTACTTGGACCAATATCTATATGATTATTGCTGTGTATTTTAATTTGGTCAAATGATGAGTTTAAATTTGGTGATGTTGTTGAACGTTCTAAAGTACGCTTAATGGTTGGTATTATTTTTTTAGAATGATCTATAAAATAACTTGAAAAAATATTGTGAATGTGATTGTTATTTGTAAGAAAAGGTGTTCCAGGTGGAGATGGCTCTATATGTTTTTTTTCTAAGTGATCTTCTTCTTGTTGATCAACACTAGATATTATTGCATGTTCATTATAAATATAAATGTGGTCATTATTATTTTCAAAATCTTTAGTTGGGGATGATGGAGCAGAGGAAATTGGCGAAGATAATGGAGAAAAAGGTTGGTCTGGTAAACTTGTTTGGACCAAACCAATGTGTGGGAAATCTAAACCCTCACCTCTCTTATAGGATATGACTTGTTCATATTGAAGATTGAATGATAAGATTCCATTAATAAGTTTATTTAAAGCTCTATTTACACTTTGAACCAATACATAGTGAGCTGAGTCATAGATATTATTTTTTACGTTTGAACAACTATAATATAAATTATTAACAATATCATAATTATTATGGTGGCTACTACTACTACTACTGCCACTTGAATATTGATAACCATTATTACTAACTGAACTTGTTACATTCATATTATAATGATTTCCATTAATGATAGGTGATGAGGATATAGGTGGAGATGATAATGGTGATGTTGAATTTGGTGATAAGGATGAGGGTGACATTGACAAGAGTGGCGAAGCATATCCTGTAGTATTGGTGGTAGAGGATAAGAGTGATAGGTTATTTGTAGATAGTGAAATATTTGGGTTGTTATATGATGTAACTCCGCTATTATTAGAGATGAATGTACTTTGGGTAAGTTTCGTATACTTTCCAATACCAGAAAATATACATGTAAAGCCAACCATGTTCTTTTTTGAAGTCTTATAGGTTGGATGAGATCTATATACCGATGAAACCCTAAAAGTCTCTAAATCTAAATAAATATATACAGTGGTATCGTTTACATTGGAAAAATGTTGTTGATTACTTTCGATCCATGATTCAATAATTTCATAATTTTGTAAAATTGCTTCTTCCAATTGATCATTGGTTTGTAATGTAGGTGTAATAATAACATTTATATTTGCATTGCCCCAACTGAATCCGCCACCAATATAATTTTGTTGATTATTATTATTATTACTAATACTATAATTATTTAATATATTATTATTATTATTGTTATTGACTTTCACTATCATGAAGAAATTTGAAATGAATGAAACATGCCCAATAAAAAAAATGAGAAAAATGAAAAAATTAGTATATAAAAAGAAATTTTTAAAAAAAATTTTAAAACAACGAAAAAAATTTAATTTTAATTTTATTTTTATTTTTAAAACTAATTTAATTACTTTTTTTTTAATTGTTAATTTAATTTAACTTTATTTTTAATTTGTATTTATTTTATAAAATAATAATTGAATTTCATTTATTATTAAAATATAAAAATAAATTATTGATTTCAAAATTATTTTTGTTTGATGGTTATTTTTTTTTTTTTGATTTTTCTTTTTTTTTAAAAAAAAATTTATTTTTAAAAAAAATGATTTAAACACACTACCAAAACAAAAAAACACACTACCAAAACACCAACACAGAGAGAAAAAAAAAAAAAAAAAAAAGAAAATAAATCACAAACCAAAAAGTTATTTTTAAAAAAATAAAAAAAAAAAATAAATAATTTGAAAAATATTAAAAAAACAATTTTTAAAAAATAAATAAATAAAAAAAACCTTTTTTCAATTCAATGAAAAAAAATAATATCTAAGTACTTTAAAAAGAGAATTTTTTATACATAACAAAAAAAATAATTAAAATATTAAAAAATCGTTTTTTTATCTAGTTGGTGTGATGTTTTTGTATGATATGATTGATTAAGTGTATTAAATAGCAACAGCAACAAAATGGTGTAAAGGTAAAAAAATTTTATACAAATATAAATAATTTTTTCTTTTTTTTTTTCGTATTTAAAAAAAAACTACGTAGTTTGGGGTAAGAAAAAGAAATAAACTATAAGTTCTATGAATTACTCACTTTTCTTTGCACATTTGTGTTTGATAAACTTAAGCTAGCGTGTATTAGTTTTATTTTTAAATTTTTTTAATTTGAAATTTAAAAAAAAAAAAAAGAAAATAAAAAAAGAGAAAGAAAAAAAATAAAATAATAAAAAATAAAAAAGATATTTATATTTATTTTTATTTATATTTATATTATTTAGGTAATAATATATTCTAAAATAAATGATATATTTTTTTTATTTTTTTATATTGTCAAAAATTTCTAATTGGTTTCTTTTATTTTTTATATATTTTTTTTTTTATTTTTTTTTTTTTTAATTTTTAAATTGAGTAAAATCACAGGTATTGTTGTATTGGCGTTGGTGTTTGCGTTGTCTCTTGTGTAAATAACATTATTTTTCACATATAATTCATAATTATATTGGGGCATAGTTATTAATAAAATATTCTTTTTTTCTAGATTTTTTTTATTCATGGAATGCTTTTGTTAAAAAATTTTATTTTTTTTGAATTTAATATTTTTTTTTTTATTTTTTTTTTATAAGCAAGATCTGGGTATGATGTGAATGATTTTTTCTTTAAATTCAAATAATTTTTAGATTTTTCAGCAAATTTTTTTTTTTAGACAATGTAACATGGTGGGTTGGTTTAAATTTTTTTTTTTGGTCTAAAATGTATTATTTTATTTCAATCAATTTTTTTTAAAAAAAATAAATAAACCAATTAAAATATTTATGTCACTTTTTGCGGCGTTTAAATTCAAAATAATGATATTATTATTGGACCACAGATTTAAGTTATTTAAGTTTTGTTAATGAAAATCAAAAATCCCAAATCCAAAATCCATAATTTGATTATCATAAAATCATTTTTTAAATTGGTAAAAAATAGTAATAGATATTTTATTTACAATCAAGATTTCAAAAAAAAATCATGATATAATAATCATTAAAAAACTTATTTTGACACATTTCTTAAATATTACTATTAAGTCCATATAATATCAACTTTCCTAAAATAACAACTCTTTTATTTCCATTTTTTTTTAAAAAAACAAAAAAATAGGGAAAAAAATTAGAATTCCTCCAATAACAGCAAAGTTGAGAGGATCATTTATGAGTTTTGATGTTGCTAGGTTAAAGTTATAAATATTTAGAGATAATTATTATTAAAAATAAAGATATTAATATTATTTACAAAAAAAAAATAATAATTTAAATTTTTATTTTTATGATTTTAATTGACCACATGCGGCCATGATATCTCTTCCTCTTGATTGTCTAATAGTTGTTTTTACATTATTGGATTCTAAAATATTTGCAAATATTTGAATTTGATTGTTGGTTGAAGATTCGTGGGGTGAACCTGGCCATGGATTAAAAGGTATTATATTGACTAGTGATGGGAATCTTTTACATAGGGGAATTAGATCTAGTGCATCTTGTTCAGTGTCATGTACATCTTGTAACGGGACATATTCCAAAGTAATACGTGATTTTGTAGTTTTTGAAAATTTGATACATGATTGAACCAATTCTTCAATGGGCCATTGTCTATTAGCAGTCACAATCTTACTTCTAACTTCATCATTTGGTGAGTGTAGTGATATTGCTAAACCTATTCCTGGGAAATCTGTACCTAAACGTTCGATAATTGGTACAACACCACTTGTTGAAACTGTGATTTTAGATTTACCAATGGCTAAACCATTCGAATCTGTAATAATTGAAATTGCTTTTTTTACATTTCTATAGTTGTAAAATGGTTCACCTTGACCCATGAACACTATATTGGTTAACAGTCTTTCTTCACTTGCATTAAAATCGTTCAATAGTTTTCTTGCAGCTACAACCTGTGCAACAATTTCATTGGCTGTTAAATTTCTCTTAAATTTTTGTGTACCTGTAAAACAAAATGTGCATGCAAATGTACATCCAACCTGACTTGATACACATAATGTGCCTCTTGATGACTCTGGTATAAACACTGACTCTACTTCATCGCCATCGAATGATATTAAAAACTTTCTTGTACCATCCACCGACAACTGATGCTTTGTTATTGTTCCAGTGTCAAGCTTGAAATTTTCCTCCATTATTGATTTCCTCTCTTTTGAAATTAAATTAAAATCCTTAATTTGATCTATTCCTTTATTATACATTAATTTCCAAACTTGGTCTACTGAATATTTAGGGAAATTTAGTTTTTCAAATTTTTCTATTAAATCCAATTTCGGTAGACCAATTATATTAATTTTATTTTTATTTTCTATATTGTTATTATTAATTTCTGTTTTATTATTATTATTACTATTTATTTCATTTTTACTACCATTATTATTTAATGTTGTTGAAAAAAGTGGTATTATTTTATCATTATTTGGGTTAAAATTTTTTATTTTTGAAAATGAGTTGCAATCTCTTTTAATAAATGAACTATTGTTATTTATTAAAAATCGTCTCATTTTATTATTATTATTTTTTATACAAAAATAAATAAAAAAATAAAAAAAATAAAAAAAAATAATAAATATTTTTTTTTTTTTTTTCGTTTTTTTTTTTTTAATTTATTTTTTAAAATAATTTTTGAATCAGAATTTATAATTTAAAGATGTATAAAAAAAGATCATAAGTATATTACAAATAATTAATAGTATTAATAATAGTAATGATAATATACTACAAGTCCTAAACTTTAATATTTCAAAGACAGTCTATTCAAAAGTGCATTCAATAATATTATTGTATTCAAAAATGATTTTTTTTAAAACCCACACACCTAAAACAAATGGTGCTGTTAAGACCAAGAAGAAAAAAGTGAAATAATGAATATTAATTTATTTAAAACCTAATTTTTTTTTAGTTTTTGGTTTAAAAAAAAAAAAAAATTTATTTCTATTTATTTGAATTTTGTGGTTTTGAATATAATAAAATAAAATGTTAATAAAACAAATTATATTTTATATTAATTTATTTATAAATATGCATTTTTTAAAATTAATAAATCAATTTAATTTATATTTTAATTTAATTGAAGAAAGTGGGTTTATAAACCTTCAATCTTTGTATATAATAATTCTTCACCTGAATCATCAATAATTTTCTTTTTCTCTGTTAAAGTTTAAAAAAAAAAGTATATTAATATTATTATTAATTATTAATATTATAATAAAACTTGTAATCAATACATACTTGACATAGATTCAGTTACTTGGAATTTAACGGATGAGTAACTCTTTCTTTGTGGTAAAATTCTAACTGCTAATTGATCAACAACTAATGTTGCAACTGTTAAAAGACCAAGACCTGATACCATCTAAATAACATTAAAATAAATTAATAAAAATATAATTAAAAATATAAATTATAATTTAAATAATTACAGTTAATAATAAAGATTGGAAATTGAATGAACCAATAGCACCATCTTGAACAAAAAGTAATCTAATGCCATATCTTTTTAAAACCATTCTACTGCCTAAACTATCAAAATAAATAGGATCTTTTACATTGTAAATGGTGTCATTTACTTGTCTAATTGAATATGTATATTTGAAATTGCCAGTACTATATGAAAATGTATTTGAATATTTAATAAATACTAATGCAATAATACCAGTATATCTATTTGGATCTCCTTTATCTGGTGATTCTATTAAAAAATAATTAATAAATCTATATTTCTACATTTACCATGCTTTATATTTTATTAAATTGTACCTACCTGCATCTAAATCAATACCTCCAAGCTCTAAAAGTTTGCCGATTTCAAGAACATCATATTGACCTTTAACACCAACTCTATTGTTTGTATCATTTATTTGAATTTCATTTCCATCTCTATCAAGAATGTAGCCTGATAAGTCACGAGCATTGTATTGAATTTGGGATTGTGGTGAAAACATAGTGTGATCAATCATTACCTTTAATATTAAATAAATTAAACATTAGAAAAAATGAATATGATTATAAATTTAAATAAGAGTTTTAATAATTACAGTATATTTTTCGATATCAGCAACATAAATACTTTCTTCGGAAACATCCTTATATTTACATCTTGGGTCTTTGAAAGAACAACCATCAGTTGTTTGATTTGTTATTTTAACTCTAGTTGAAGCTGTAAAACTAACATCGTCACCTGGTGGAAATAATACCAATGGATCATCCCAATACTCACATTCTAGTTTAGAGTAAGCATAGGTATTATTATTAGATTTGCAGTAAGGACGTTCTGTATCAATTTCTTTTGGCTTAAAATTGCAAAAATAGTTAATACACTCCCTATTATAAATATACATATAACATAATAGTTATACTTACAGCCATTAATGTTGTTCTGATGGAGCATACTGGGACTTCGGATAATAAATATCCTTTTTTATAAATTGCTTGATAAACTACAACATATGAAACAATAAATACCATAAAAAGTAAATGAAGTAAACCTATATAAATAGTTATTTAAATATTAATATTATATTTCAATTAGACTAAAAAAAAAATTAATTTTATTAAATCATTACCTAATCTTCTATCTCTAATTCTTACAATTTTAACAGTATTGTAGGAAAGAATTGTATCTATTTTAAAATATTCAAAAAATTTAAAAATTAAAAATGAAAAATATAAAAAATATAAAAATTAGTATTTGAATTTTTTCTAAAAATATCTATTTATTTTTACCCCAATCTAAATTCATTTTTAAAAGCTATATATTATATAAGTATAATATATATATATCACTTATAACAATTTGATATCAAATATTTTTTTTTTTTTGTGTTCAAAATAAAACGGAGCTTTTTTTTATTTTTTTTTTTATTTTTGAAAAAACTAAAAAGTTCCGAGCCAACTTTTTAAAAAAAATTAATATCATAAAGAAATAAATATCTTTTTTGAGGTTTTAGGAAAATATTTTTATTTCTTTTAAATAAACCAAAAAAATTTTCGATATGGTGAAGATTATGTGAAAAATGACATCACTATTAAGAATCATCACATTTTTTTATTCAATAAAATCTTTTTTTTTTTTTTTGTTTTTTTTTTTTTTTTTATTTATTTTTTTATTAATAAAATAATTTTTAAATCATTATATATTTTTATTTTTTTTATAAATATTTGTATTTGATTGTTTTCGTTTTTAATTATTTGTTTAATGGGGGAATAAAATAAAAAAAAACCAGCTATAAATAAAAAACTATGAAAATAATAAAAAAAAAAAACCCTTGATTTTTTGGGTAACAACTCAAAAAATTGAAAATAATTTAAAAACAATTTTTCTTTTTTTTTTCAAAATATTACAAACAGAACCAAAACATCATTACCACTGCCCCAAATAAAAAGAAACAAAAATATTAATAACTTTTGAAAAATGTCAAAAATAAACTTTTATTTTTAAAAAAACAATAATTGTTATAGTTTATTATTTTTACTTTTTTTTTTTTATTTATAGTTTATTGTCTATTGCTTATCTGTGTTGATTTATTGTTCCAGTATTGGTATTCGTAAAAATTGGAAATAAAGAGAAATTTTCTATGGTGTTGAATAATTGATAATGGTTTGAAAATTGAATTGACAATAATCTATCTTGGGTGGTATTTCCTAACTTTTTTAAAAGAGGATAGAGTATTTGCAATTAAGAATCCATTCTAAGTCCAAATAATTTAATTAATATTTGTTGATTTTCCAAAGTTTTGAAAAGTCAACATTATTTAATTTATGTTTTTTGGCTTAAAAAATAAATATTATTTTATTTATATTTTATTAAAAAAAAATTAAATTTTGAAATTTTTTTTTTTTGATCAATTTATTTTTTTTCTAATAATTTTTTATTAAAACTATTAATATTTATCTATATGAAATGTTATAGTTTATTTTTTATTTCATATTAAATACTAATAAATGGTTATTCACTTTATTTTATTTTATTTTGGTTTTATTTTTTTTTTACAAAAAGATTTAATTTTTTTAATTTAATTTACTCTAACTCAAATAAAATAAACAAATAAACATTTAAATAAATAAAAAAACAATTAATTGATTATATAAATAAAAATATAAATAAATTTATATATATACATAAAATGGAGAGTGAGGAAGTTCAAGCTTTAGGTATGTTTAATTTGGTTAGTAGTAGCCTTATATGAAAAAAAACTTATTAATATAAAATAAATTATCTATAGTTATTGATAATGGTTCAAGTATGTGCAAAGCTGGTTTTGCTGGTGATGAAGCCCCAAAAGCTGTTTTTCCATCAATTATTGGTCGTATAAGATACTCTGGTTTTATGGTTGGTATGGGTAAAAAAGATACATATATCGGTGATGAGGCTCAATTAAAGAGAGGTATATTAACACTCAAATACCCAATTGAACGTGGTATTGTCACCAATTGGGATGATATGGAAAAAATATGGCACCATACTTTCTACAATGAATTACACGTTGCACCAGAAGAACACCCAGTTTTATTAACTGAAGCTCCATTAAATCTAAAAGTAAATAGAGAAAAAATGACCGAAATTATGTTTGAAACCTTCAGCACCCCAGCCATGTATGTTTCTAATCAAGCTGTATTATCATTATATGCCTCAGGTCGTAACACCGGTATTGTTATGAATTCAGGTGATGGTGTTTCACACACTGTTCCAATCTACGAAGGCTATGCTTTACCACAGGCCATCTTACGTTTAAATTTGGCAGGCCGTGATTTAACCGACTATATGGCCAAAATCTTAGCTGAACGTGGTTACTCGTTCACCACCACTGATGAAAGAGAATTCACCAGAGACATCAAAGAAAAATTAGCCTACATCGCTTTAGACTTCCAAGCTGAAATGCAAACTGCTGCTTCATCATCCGCTTTAGAAAAATCATACGAATTACCAGATGGGCAGGTCATCACCATCGGTAACGAGCGTTTCCGTTGCCCAGAAGCTTTATTCCAACCATCATTCTTAGGTATAGAGTCAGATGGGATTCACGAGGCCACTTACAATTCCATCATGAAATGTGATGTCGATATCCGTAAAGATTTATATTATAATATCGTCTTATCAGGTGGTTCAACTATATTCCCAGGTATTGCTGATCGTATGTTCAAAGAATTAACTGCTTTAACTCCATCAAGCACCAGGGTTAAAATCGTTTCTCCTCCAGAACGTAAATACTCTGTCTGGATTGGTGGTTCAATTTTAGCTTCACTTGCAACTTTCCAACAAATGTGGATTTCAAAAGAAGAATATGAAGAATCAGGCCCATCAATTGTTCATCGAAAATGCTTATAAATTAACAACAATTAATTAACCCACAAATTGGTTTAAATTTATACAATGTTGACAGAAATCTGACACCTAATTTGATTTCATTTAGTACTAAACAACCTCTGTGAGGTTTTATATAGTAAATTATTTTACTCTTTCTGGGTCAATAAAAGTAGGGGTGTTTATTTTATTAAACCCACACATTAAATTATATTCTATGGGTGTGGGGCTTTGTGAGGTGATTCTTTTTGTAGTCGGTAACAAATGAATCATTATAAACTCTGTATATATCCATAATAATCTAAAAAAACCAAGTAATTTATTAACATTGGTTGATTTTTCAAAGATTTAAAAATGCCAAAACTTAAATTAATTTAAGTTTTATAAAAAAAAAATTTTATTTTTTTATTTTTTTTTATTTTTTTTTTTGGTTATCAATTTATTTTTTCTAATAATTTTTTTTTAATATTAATATTTATTTATATTTATCTATATGAAGTATTATAGTTTTTTATTTCATATTAAATACTAATAAATCGTTATTCCCATCTTTTTATTTTTTTTACAAAATTTTTTTTTTAATTTTAAATAATCCAAATTAAATAAATACAAACCAATAAACAAATAAACATTTTAATAAATAAAAAATTAAAATAAATTATATATCATATAAATAAAAATTTATTAATAAATTTATATAAATAAATTTATATATAAATAAAATGGAAGAAGTTCAAACTTTAGGTATGTTTAATTTGGTTAGTAGCCTTATTTGAAAAAAAACTTATTAATATAAAATAAATTATCTATAGTTATTGATAATGGTTCAAGTATGTGCAAAGCTGGTTTTGCTGGTGAAAAGGCCCCAGGAGCTATTTTCCCATCAATTGTTGGATGTCCAAGACACACTGGTGTTATGTTAAGGCCGGGTATAAAAGATTCATATATTGGTGATGAAGCCCAATCAATGAGAGGTATCTTAACCCTCAGCTACCCAATTGAAAAAGGTATCGTTACCAACTGGATTGATATGAGAAAAATCTGGCATCATGTTTTCTATAATGAATTACGTGTTGATCCAGAAGAGCACCCAGTCTTATTAACTGAATCTCCATTAAATCCAAAAGCTAACAGAGAAAATATGATCCAAATTATGTTCGAAGAATTCAAACCCCCAGCCATGTATGCTTATAATCAAGCTGCGTTATCATTGTATGCCTTAGATCGTACCACTGGAATTGTTATAGATTCAGGTGATGGGGCTACACATACTGTTCCAATCTATGAAGGTTATGCTTTACCATATGCCATCTTACGTTTAGATTTGGCAGGCCGTGATTTAACCGACTACATAGCCAGAATGTTAATTGAACGTGGTTACTCATTAACCACCAATCATGAAATCGTCAGAGATATCAAAGAAAAATTAGCCTACGTCGCCTTAGACTTTGAGGCTGAAATGCAAACTGCTGCCTCATCAATTGCTTTTGATAAATCATACGAATTACCGGATGGCCAAGTCATTACCATCGGTAACGAGCGTTTCCGTTGCCCAGAAGCCTTATTCCAACCATCATTCTTAGGTATGAGGTCAGATGGTATCCACAAAACCACTTACAACTCAATCATGAAATGTGCTGACGACATCCATAAAAAATTATATGGTAATATAGTCTTTTCGGGTGGTACAACTATGTTCCCAGGTATTGCTGATCGTATGAACAAAGAATTAACTGCTTTAGCCCCATCAACCATGAAAATTAAAATCATTACTCCACCAAAACGTAAATACTCTTCCTGGATAGGTGGTTCAATTTTAGCTTCACTCTCAACTTTCCAACAAATGTGGATTTCAAAAGAAGAATATGAAGAATCAGGCCCATTAATTGTTCATCGAAAATGCTTCTAAATAAACAACTTTTTATTTACTTATTTACTAATTTTATTATCTAAACAATATTTTTAATTGATGGTTTTATCCTTTTAAAAATACCAACAATAAACTATTATATTAGAAGTATTTAATTGACTATTTGCTCCCTTATAAAACTATCTTTTTTATCAATGCAAACAATTAATTAATCCACAAATGGGTTTAAATCTATATAATGTTGAGAGAAACCTGTGGGGTTTTATATAGTAAATTGTTTACTTTTTTTGGATCAATAAAAGAGGGGTGTTTATGAAATCATTATAAACTCTAGAGTTTATAAATCTATAATAATCTAAAAAGACCAAGTAATTTATTAACATTTGTTGATTTTTCAAAAATTTAAAAATACCAAAACTTAATTTTATTTTTTTTTTTATTTTTTTTGGTTATTTATTTTTTTTTTTTAAAACTATTAATATTTATATTTATCAATATGAAGTGTTATATTTTTTATTTCATATAAAATACTAATAAATGGTTATTCAATATATTTATAAATTGTTATCATCCATCTTTTAATTTTTCTTATTATTTTTTTTTTACAAAAAGATTTTTTTATTTAAAATAATCCAAATTAAATAATATCTTGGACGACCAACAATTGATGGGAAAACAGCTTTTGGGGCATCGTCACTAGCAAAACCAGCTTTGCACATACTTGAACCATTATCAATAACTATAAATAATTTATTTTATATTAATTAGTTTTTTTTCTTATAGGCTACTAACCTAATAAAACATACCTAAAGTTTGAACTTCTCCCCTCTCCATTTTATTTATATATAAATTTATTTATAAAATTAATAATTTAATTTTTTATTTATTTAGATTTTTGTTTGTTTATTTGTTTGTATTTATTTATTTAATTTAATAAAATAATCCATTAAATCTAAAAAACAATAGAATAAAAATGACCCAAAGTATGTTTGAAACCTTCAGAACCCCAGTCATGTATGTTTCTAATCAAGCTGTATTATCATTATATGCCTCAGGTTGTAACACCAGTATTGTTATTGATTCAGGTGATGGTGTTTCACATACTGTTCCAATCTACGAAGGCTATACTTTACCATATACCATCTTTACGTTTAGGTCGTGATTTAACCGACTCTATGGCCAAAATGTTAACTGAACTCGGCTACTCGTTTTCAACCAGTAATGAAAAAGATATCCTCAGAGATATCAAAAAAATTAGCCTACGTCGCCTTAGATTTTGAAACTGAAATGCAAACTTCTGCCTCATCAATTGCTTTTGAAAAACCATACGTATTACCGGATGGTCAACTCATCACCATTGGTAAAGAACTTTTCCGATGTCCAGAAGCCTTATCCCAACCATCATTCTTAGGTATGAGGTCAGATGGTATCCACAAAACTACTTACAACTCTATCATGAAATGTGATGTTGGTATCAGTAAAGATTTATATTATAATATCGTCTTATCAGGTGGTTCAACTATGTTCCCAGGTATTGCTGATCATATGTTCAAAAAATTAACTGCTTTAGCCCCATCAGCCACAAGGGTTAAAATTGTTTCTCCACCAAAAAGTAAATACTCAGTCTCGGTTGGTGGTTCAATTTTAGCTTCACTCTCAACTTTTCAACAAATGTGGAATATGAAGAAAGAGGTCCATCAATCGTCAATATTGACTTTCTCTGCCAACTATTTTGTAAACAGTGAATTATTTTACTTTTTCTTATAATAAAAAACTAAAAAGTAGTTACCACTATCACAATTATCAAAGTTAGTCTTTTTTGAAAATATCTGAAAAAAACTTTTGTATAATAAAAAATTGATTTATTGTTTTTTTTTTTTTTTTTTTTATTGTCTATTTTCTATATTCTTTCATTGTTACTTTTTTAAAATACATATCTTTGTCTTAATATATTTTTAGTTTAAAAATGATTAGTAGCGATTAGTTCCATTATAAAATTTTGAGATCATATAATTGATCCATAAATGGTTTTATTTTCATACAATGTCCACATGGAACCCCATAATATTTATCTACCCAGTCGCTATTTTTCAAACAGCTTCCAGAAGGTTCTTTATAGTGAATTTTCTTGTTATTTCGTGGACCAATAAAAGGGGGTTTGGTGTTTGTTTCATTAAACTTTTTAAATAAATTAATTGAAGGTGTAGATTGATCTTTGTAAGGAAGTGTTTCCTTTTTTTCTATTTCTTGATAATTAAAATATAAATTTAAAATTCTAGAAATTTCATCATAGGCCTTTTTATAATTGTTTTTATTTAACAAAGAGCAGATTAGAGCTAAAACAATTACAGCTTTTGCATGATTATAATAATTTAAATCATTCCACATTGAAGGATGATGAAAGGTTAAAACAAGCGTTTTAGAATTTATAATTATAAAAGATGATGGTAAACCAAACCCTATTTTTTCATACTTTATTCCTTTTTCACCTAAATATTCTGTAAAGAAGTAATACACATCAGCTCCGCCTAAAACTATTACTTTTGGGGTTGAAAATAATATTCTTTCAATTTGTTGATGGATTTCTTTTTTATTATTTTGATAGTCAGGAATTTCTTTACTTGCAAATGGATGGGCATCAGTAATAAAATATTTATAATCTTGTAACATTGGGGAGCCATAATTATAATTTTCTTTTTTATCAAATTCTCTTAGTAGAGAGGTTAAATTTCTAAATGATGGACACTCTTTATCGCCCTTGGCCGAGCTTATTAAGTTAATATTGCTTACAGGGTTTACAAGGATAATGCAAAAATGAGAATCAAATGGTAAATTTTTGGAGTTATCATCATTTGGATAAAACCATTCTTTAGGTACTTGATTGTTATTGGTTTTTGGTGACAGTTTAACATTGTCTTCATTTACCACTGGCATGTATTTTCCATATACTATGAGTATTAAAGTTTTATATAGTTGGATCTCATCATACAGCTTTTCATTAAATTTGATTTTTATTTTACAAGTTTTCTTTATATTTGGTGAGTCTTTTTTATTTGAGAAATTACTTGGTGTTGCTTTTTGATTATAAATATTACTTTTTTTATTGCTACACTCGAAATTTAGAATACTATTTGGGGTTTTATAAAAAGAGGGAGTCTTGTTCTCTGGTGTTTTAAATTGCAGGTTGGTTGGGCTTAATTTGGTTGGGGTTTTATTGGCTTCTTCATTTGAATATTTGGTCTTATGTTGCTCAAGCTTACAAATAATTTCTTTATTTTCTTTGTTATTCATGATAGGTTCTATGGGTTTTGGTGTGCAATTTAATGCTTCCTTTATTTTTACATCAGCTTTAACAGTAGGTATATCAGAAATAACATTTTTGTCAATATCATCTTTTTTTAAATCTATTTTTTTGAAGGCATTGGTAATTACTTCTAAATCTGTTTTATCTTCATTTTCAATTTTAATATCATTCATTCTATTTATAAGTGTGCCAACATCTGGGCAAACTTCTGCATTGCTATTTGTTTTGGATGATTTGGGAATTTTTTTAAAAAGATATATAAGATCTTTTAAAGAAATAAAATATTAGTATTTTTTAAAAAAACTATTTAATATTTAATATTAAATACTCTGTCTGTTTTGTAAATTTTCTATTTTTAATATTTTTTTATAATTTTCTTTAAAATCTTTTTGGGTAATAAATAATGATTTTGTTTGTTTTTTTTCATTTCTTTTAAAATAAAGAATTTCAATTCCATACTCGTTTTTATAATCCTCCTTGTTAACATATGTTTCCGAAATAATGATAAAAATATTTTTTTCCATCTTTAATTTTGAAATATATATAAAATTATTATTGAATTTATTTAAAAGAAAGGAAAAAGAAAAATAAAAAAAATTTGCAAATTTTTTTAAAAGTGATGAAAAAAACAAAATCTTTTTTTTTTATTTTATTTTTTTTTAATTTTTTTATTTTTTTATTTTTTTTTAAAAAAAGGTTAAGAAAATTGTTATTTTAAATCGATTTTATTTATATTGTTTTGTATGGGTTTTTAGTTTTTAATAATACCAGCATCTTGCAACATTTTTGAAAGCTCACCAGATTTATATAAATTGAGCATAATATCGGCTCCACCAACCAATTCACCTTTGATATAGACTTGTGGGATAGTTGGCCATTCACTATAAAGGGGTTATTTAAAAAAAAAAAGTTGTTAATATTTATTTTTGTTGGGAAATATATGTATTTGTAAATGCATTATATAATTTTAATTACATACCCATATTTTTTGATTCCATCTCTTAACTCGTCATTTTCTAAAACATTATGTGATTCATATTTACCAACACCTTCAGCTTCGAGAATTCTAACAACTGTATTACTAAAACCGCATTGTGGAGCTGATGGAGTACCTTTCATGTATAAAACCAATGGATTACCTTTAACTTGTTGATCAATGGTTTCTAAAATTGATTTCTTTTCAGTCGAGAATGATCTGAAAACTTGATTGTTTGATCTTAATAAAAATGATGTAGTTTGGGTACCAACTTTAAATAAATATCTATTCTATTATCAAAATTTATTATTATTGTTTATTAATTGTTTTTATATTAATAAAAATTGTTCTAATTGTTTTATAATTTTTTTTTTTCTTTTTGATAAAATACCATTTTTGTATAAGCTAATATATATATAAATTAATCCAAATTAATTTAAATGAACGAAAGTTTTTATAAAAAATAATTTAAAAAAAAAAAATAAAAAAAAAAAAATAAAAAAACAAAAAATTTTTTAAAAAATTAATAAAAAAAAAAAATTCCGATTATGTATATTTATTTTATTTTAAATATTTAAAATTTTTCTTTTATTATAGTTATTTGTTTATTTGTTTATTTGTTTATTTGGTTGTAATATAGCTTATTTAGTTTTTAATTTAATTTAATTTAATTTTAATTATAATTTTAATTTAATTTAAAAAAGATAATAATTTGTTGTTTCGATTACAACATTTTTACGTTAAAAAATTTAAAAAAATTTAAAAAAAAAAAAATTTTAAAATTTTTTTATTTTTTATTTTTTTCAAAAGTATAAAAACAATCTTATTAAATTAGTCTGCTAATTTGACTAGCCTGATAAATAATAGTAATAGTAAATAGTATTAATAAATAGTATTAGTGGTAAAAGCAATAGGAATAATAATAATAGTCGTCAGTACAGATTAAAGAGGTTTAGCTTCATAAATATAAAATAAATAAAAGATGTCATTTAAATTAAGTTGGGGTGGATTTGATGATGCATTTTACAATAACTTAAAGAGCGAATTAAATAAAACATTGAATAGTGGGCCACCAATTCCAAACATTACAGATAAATTATTAGTATATCAAATTCATTTGGGCGATATAGCACCCGAAATTCAATTACTAGAATTAGATCCATCAAAAGATCGTATGAAATTTGTATTTAAAGTAAAATATAACGGAAATGGGTTATTAGAGTTAAGAACAATGGTTCAAGTAATATCATAAAGTGAAAATAAATCAAATCTCTATTTTATATTAATAGTTTTTTTTACATTTAGGCCAATCCAATTTATTTAGGATCATCAGTAACAAATGTACCAAGATTTGAAAGAGATTTAATTAAAAAACTTAGATTTGGGTCAGCATCAAATCCACATATTATACCATTAAGTATTTTAATAAAAGATATTGTATTTGATGGTATTTTATCAGTTTGTATAGTAAATAACAATAATAGTAATGGCAATAGCAATGAAACTATGGGCAATAATAGCCCAACAAGTAATGGTGGTAAAATCGAAGCATCATTTAAAGAGGACCCATTAAAGAATGTTAATATAGTTACAAGTTTTGATGAATTTCCAGCAGCAGGTAAATTTATCGCATCATTGGTAGAGAATCAACTTAGGGATTTTATAAATAAAGAATTTCCATCAATCGTTGGAGCAATTACCATACCATCCACTGGTGGCTCTGAAACTGCTCAATCTTCAAACTCTCCAAATACTGTATTGGTAGATTTAAATAATAAAGAAAATGGTGGTTCACCAATCATAATTTCCTCAGCAAACACAACCCCATCCTCATCACCACAATTAGATATGTTAAATAGCAATCATGTAAATTCTTCGCCATTACTCGAAAGCCCAAATATAAATATACCACCAATTCCTGTATCACCTTTAGAAAATAACCAAATTAATAATAAATTCACCGAAAAAACAACCACCAACTATAATAAGAAAATGGGTTATATAGAATAAAATAAATTTTTAATTTTTATATCACACACTTAATTTTCATTTTCATTTTCATTTTCGTTTTCCTAAGGTAATGGTTATATATATTTTTTTAATATAGCGAATCTATTACCAAAATTATATTTTGTGGAGTGAAAGTTTTAAAATATTTTCAAATAAAATAAAATTAAAAAATAAAAAGTTTTATTTGAAAATTATTTTTTTTTTTTTTTTTTTTTTTTGAAAATTTTTTTTTTTTTTTTTTTTTTTTTTTTTTCAATTTATGGTGTATTTTACCACAAAGTTATATTTTTTTTATTTTTTTTCAATTCATTGCATTCACAAAATAGAAATTTTTTTTTTTTTTTTAAAGATATAATTTAAAAAATGCGTGATAAATTTAGAGTTATTTCATTGGTATTTCTTGTAGCAGCATGTGTATTGCTTGTTATTGGTATGGCAACAAGATGGTATTATGTCACAAGCAGTGATTCTGCAGCAACTATAGAAACAACCTATTCGTTTTATGGCCCAAGAATTGTAGTGGATGAATTTTCAATCACTATGAAAAAGAAATATTCATTAAGTTATGGTGATCTTGGTTTAGACAAGTATGTTTTTTATTCACAAACAAATAAATAATATCACATTATTAACAAAGCAATCTTTTATTATAAATATTTTCTTTTTAATAGAACCCATAATTATTTTAATTCATGCTTGGCAATGTGTGCAATAGCATTTATCATTGGATTTGTAGCTGTGATTTTAACAATTCTTAATATACTAAATGTTATACCAGATAAAACATGGATAATTTCAAGAATTTTAATGATTTTCGTATTAATATTAAACTTTATTGGTGTCGTAGTAGCCGCCGGTTTCACTCAAGGTTTCAAAAATGTAAGTTTTGTTGATCAACAAAATTTTAAAAACTATTTTAATAAAATACTAATTTTTTTTTTTTAGGACAATTTTGTTATTTGCAGAGGAGAAGGATCCTGTCAAAATAAATGGAGAGGTACATATTATGGACTTACCACAACCAAATTTGGTGGTGGTACAGGTTTTTATTTATGTATGGTAGCTATTTTCCCATCAGTAGGTGCTGCAGCTACTGCAATTGCAAGTTTTATTATTGGAAGAAATACACCAAAAGAATAAATCATTAATAATATATAAATAGGTATAGATGTTGTAATAAAAGGTAGAGGACTATAGGAGAACCCAAGAAAGGTTAACTAAAAATAAAAAATTTTATTTATTTATTTTAAAAAGAAACAATCATGAATTTGATTAATTCATCGCTGATTTATCTTCTTTTTATATTTTTAGTATAATGGAAATTTTGTAAATACCCAAAAAGGGTAATCATTTATATTAATTTTTTTTATATTTTTTTAATTTTTTAATTTTTTTTTAATTTTTAAAATTTTTTTCAATTTTTTTATTTTTAAAAAATTTTTTTTTTAGTTAATTTTTTATTTTTATTTAATTTTGTTATATTGATAATAAAATAAATAAAGATAGTTTTTTATCTAATTATTTTTATATAAAAAACAGATTTGTATATAAATATTTAATAAAAATAGGAGCATAAAGTTTATATATTATATCTTATATCATTTTATCTTTGTTTATTATTTTATCATCTTTTTTTTTCTTTCCGCAAATCTTAAAAGTTGACAGTTAAAAGAAATACATAAAAAAAAAGGTAAATAATATACAAATAAAAAAATAAAACACACAAACACCCCACAAAAACCCACCACCAAAATAAATTATTATACATAAATATTTTTAAACATTAACTAACTTATCATTTTTATTTTTTTTTTCTATTTAAAAACTATTATTTATATTCAATAACTCAATTTATAATAACTATTTAATAAAATTATTAAACATATATTTTTTTTTTTTCTTAAATTATTTTTTTTTTTTTTTTTTTAAATTTTTTTTTTTTAAATTTTTTTAAAAAAACGATTTCATTATTTTTTATTTTTTTTGTTAATTATTCCTTTAATTTTGTTTCTATTTCTATTTTGTCTATCAATCTATCTTTATAATTTATATTTTATTTATAGGTTTCCCAGCAAAATGAATGGAAAAATTAAATCAGGATTATACAATCCATACTCAAAACCAGTAAATAGAAATAATAGTATTAGAGATGAAGAGGAAGACTCATCATTTTTAGTATCGTCTCCACCATCCCCAAATAACGAACAAGTGGAGAACAAAGGTTTCTTTAAGACCATGGTAAATAAGATTTTATCAAAGCCTCTGAAATGGATGTTTTCAGATTTTGATGAAACTACTCAACAAACTGGTGTTACACCAAAGAAGGTTGGTCAAAGAAATGAGGAATATAATAATAAAGAAAATAGTGAATACGATAATAATTTAGCAAAAGTTAAATTACCTCAAACAACAGGTTTAAAAATCGATACATCCTCAATAACTTTCAATGATTTAACCCAAAATATTAAACCAAATAATATAACAACCACTACTACATCAAATAATAATAATAATAATAATAATAACAATAATAATACCATTAATAATAATAATACAACAATTAATAATAATAGATCATCACCATTAAGACCAAATGGTGCTTATAATGTTGGAATTAAAAATATATTAGTAAATAATAAACCAACAACTTCTGTAACACCACCATTATCAACTACCTCATCAATTTTAAATAATAATATTTCAACTTTATATCCAAATTTAAAACAAGATCGAATAAACGCTTTTAATAATTCAACATCTACATCACCATCATTAAATATAAATAGAAATATTAAAAATAATTTATCACCAACCCAAACTAAATTAAAAATCAATACTACATCACTTTACAATACAGCAACTCTTTCGAATACACAATATAAAACTAAACCAATTTCTTCAACATTGTATGGTAATTCACCATTCGAAACCACTACATCAATTTTATCAAAAAGAAAGTTTAGCAGTGATGATGGTAGTAATAGTTTATATAAATCAAATAAAGTAAGTTTATATAAATATATTTATATAAATTAAAGTAAATAAACTAATCAATTTTTAAATTTATTGTATAGGACGAGGATGATAGTAATCCACCATTAAAAAAAAGAATTTCAGATGAAAATTCAGTAATGTTAGCAACTAGCCAAGCAGCTAAAAGAATTTTGGATTGTTTAGATTCATTTTCAAATCCAGTTTTATCCCATTACAATTTACAAACATCTACTCAAAATGGTAATGAATCTATTAATGGTTCAGCAAGTACTTTTGGAACCGATTCAACACTTTCATCTTCAACTGCTCTTAGATCAAGTTACAGAATCCCACAAATTTCTATCAATTATAAATATAACCCATATGGTTTAAGTAAATTATTGGTAAGTTGCTTTATTTTAGTTTTTTTTTTTTTAAAAATAAAAAAGTAAATGCTTATATTAATTAAATTTAATTAGGAAAAAAAACCAAAATCAAATAAGGATAAAGATTTTGAAATTCCAACAACTTCACTCACTTCATCAGTATCATTATATAGAAAACCAGGTACTCAAACAACTACAAGCACAAGCATACAACCAACAGTTTCGTCAAACACTAAAGATACAACAACTCCATCAATACCAAAAACAATATCACCAACAGCTACAACAGCAACAGCAACAACAGCTACAACAGCACCAGCAACAACAGCTACAACAGCAACATCATTATTCACACCACCAGCAACTACATCATCATTATTTGGTAATAAAGACTCTGAAGAAAAGACATCTAGTTTATTTTCAAATACTAACGCTGCTGAGAAGAAACAGGATAAATTTTCACCATATGAAAAGAAGAGATCAAAGGATGAAATTGAAGAAAATGAGGACACTTTTAAATTGCCAAGTTATAAAGTTGACATTCCACCAAACTTTAATTTGGATACATCAAATTTCAAAACTTTACCATTATCTTCCACATTAAACACTACCTCAACACCAACATCAAACATGGATAAAAAAAATAAAATTGAGTTTAATCCAATTCCAACAACAGAAAGTTTTAAAATTCCAGGTCCAATTACACTTGAAACATCCGGCTCATTATTTGGTACCACTGTTCCATCCTCAGCAAGTAATAAATTTGATTTATCTAGTACCACCAAAAATTCTGAAAAAGAAACAGCTAAGCCAATATCATTATTTAGTGACAAATCTGAAGGTTTATTCTCAAAACCATCTACCGAGGCAAGTAAAGGTTCATCTCTATTCACTTCACCAACAACAACCACATCAAGTCCATTTGGTGCTCCAGCATCTGTTGAAAAAGATAAGGAAAAGACATCACCAACAACACCTTCAAGTTTATTTAATAATGCATCTGTGGGTTTATTCTCAAACAAAACTTCAACATCAGCTTTACCAACAACAAACTCAATATTCTCTTCATCAAACTCAACCAGTATTTTCGGATCAGCTCCAAAAGAAACTGTAAAACCAACTTCTACATTACCAACAGCAGCACCAACTACTGGCGGATTTGGATTTGGTACTGCTAAAAAACCAGATAATGTTCCAAAAGAAAAAGAAGAACAAGAGGAGGAGGAGGAACAAGAAGATGCTGAAGAAGAGGAAGAGGTGGTCGAAGAATTTTATGTTCCACCAGAATCAGATGAAGAGGGAGAAGAAGAAGAAGAAAATTATGAAGGTGAGGAGGGATTTTATGTTCCACCATCTTCCGACGAAGATGAAAAAGATAAAAAGAAAGATGAAAAATCAAATTTACCATCATGGATATCAGGCTCAAGCCTCTTTACTTCAACTCCAACTAGTGGTTTATTTGATACAAAACCATCTGCATCTAATAACAATTCATCAAACAGCTTATTCTCTGGTGCTTCAGGAAGCAGTTTATTCTCTAGCGGTTCGTTAATGAGCAATAAGATACTTTCAAATACATCCGAAAAATCACTCTTTAACCAAGGTCCAGATTCAAGTGATGAAGAAGATAAAAAGAAGAGTAAAAAGAAGAAATCATCACAATCTCCAACCACTTCAAAAGTATCTTCAGCCTCAACTTCAACCTCATTATTTGGCGATAATAAATTAAATGGCTCTACTTCAACCTCATTGTTTGGTGATACCAAATCAAATGGCCCTACCTCATTATTTGGTTCAAATACCTTATCATCAACCACACCATTATTTGGTTCAAACACCTTAACATCAACCACACCATTATTTGTAAATCATAATAGTTTACCTGAAGATGAAGGTAAAGTAGATGAAAAAGAAGATAAAAAAGAATATAAGAAGGATGAAAAACCAGGAGCCTCATTATTTAGTGGTAATACCTCTTCTATTGGATTATTCTCCTCATCTTCAAATTCACCCTCATCAACTACATCTGATAAACCTTTATTCACTAATTCTTCAGCACCTATTTCTGGTTCATTGTTTGGCTCAAGTTCATCAATAAACTCAACCTCTTCATCATCATCAGCATCATCATTATTTGGTCCAAGTACAACCCCAGGTTTATTTAGTAGCACAAAAGCTGATGACAAAGAAAAGAAAGAAGATAAACCAGTTTTATTTAGTAGCAACAATACTTTAGTACCAACAACAACAACAACAACAACAACACCACCATTGTCATCATCATCATCATCATCCACATCATTATTTGGTTCCACCACAACTACAAGCTCATCATCTTTATTTGGCAGTACTCCATCAACAACATCAACACCATCATTTTTTTCAAATCCATTTACTTCAACCGATAAAAAAGAAGAATCAACAAGTACAAACTCCTTATTTAGTGCACCATCCTCAACAACAGTAGCATCAGCATCATTATTTTCAAGCTCACCATTTACAACATCAACTCCTTTTTCATCAACAACATCATCTACACCATTATCAACAACAACCAAATCAGAAACCAATTCATCCTCAACTTTAAACTTATTTAGTAATCCAACAGATAAAAAAGAATCAACAACAAGTCTCTTTGGTGGAACAACATCACCAAGTTTGAACACAACAGCACCATCTGCAGGTTTATTTGGTAATTCGACAAGTACCAGTTTTTCAACAACCTCATCCTCATCATCAAATTCATTTTCCAATCCTTTTACAGCACCAACAGCAGTACCATCACCATTTGGTGCTCCAACAACAACCTCAAGTGCTTCACCATTCAATATCCCAACAACTTCCCCAAGCTTGACAACAACCCCATCAACAACTGCATCATTATTTAATGCACCATCAACATCCACCTCTACATCAAGTTCTTCACTATTCTCAATGCCATTGACCGGCACAGGTTCTGCATCACCATTTGGTGCTCCATCAACCACAACCACACCATCACCATTCGGTGCACCATCAACCACAACCACACCATCACCATTTGGCGCACCATTGGCTGCATCTGCCTCATCACCATTTAACGCACCATTTAGCGCATCATCAACCACAACCACATCGTCACCATTTAATGCACCATCAAATACAAATACATCTCCATTTGGTGCACCATCGACCACAACTACACCATCACCATTTGGCGCACCATCGACCACAACTACACCATCACCATTCGGTGCACCATCGACCACAACCACATCATCACCATTTGGTGCACCAACAACCACAGCTACACCATTCGGTGCTCCATCGACAACTACAGCATCGAACTCATCACCATTTAACGCACCAACAACAGCCACATCACCATTTAACGCACCAACAACAAATTCATCCTCACCATTTTTCTCAGGATTCCCAGCATCAGGCTCAACAAATGCACCATTTGGTACTGCATCATCGACCTCTGTTACACCATCACCATTTGGAGCATCACCGTTTGGTACTGCACCATCATCGACCTCTGTTACACCATCACCATTTGGAATACAACAAACATCAGCATCCCCATTTGGTACAGGCTCTATGGGTGCAGCCCCATCAACTGCACCTAATCCATTTGGAAACCTTGGTTCTGCTCCCTCAACAGCTCCTAATCCATTTGGTATGATGGGATCCAATGGTACCCCAGGTTTTGGTGGATTTGGAAATGCTCCTCAATCATTTAATTCAAATCAATCCTCACAAGGTGGTTTATTTTCTCTTGGAAAGAATGATATTACAAAAAAGAAAAAAAAACCATAAACCAATTGATATAATATATAAATAAATAAATAACTTTTTAAAAAAAATTTTAAAACAGTATAAATTAAAATAAATTTTCTTTTTTTTATTTTTATTTATTTTTTTTTCTTTATAAAATGTCTTTAATTAATTGGATTTCAACTAAACGAGCGGTAACAACATCTGGTAAATCGTGTTCTTTTGGCATATAGAGTTCGGAGCAATGAGCACCACCTTGGATTAAAATGGGTTGAACAGATGATTTTAGAGGAGTTTGGTGAACACCGAGGAAACTCCATGGATCGATAGTGCCAGAGGCCATAACGATATTTGATGATTGGATGTTGGTTGAACCATAGTCGGTGATAATATAGTCTACTTGTGGTTTATAAACAAAACCTTCTGGACCAAAAACATCAGTGCACATATTAATAAAATAATCTAATGTGATGGTGGAGGAAAATGGTTGGCTTGGAGATTCACCAGTTTGATAGTAACCATATTCGGTGCAACATTGCCAGTTCCAGCTTCTTGATGAAGCATTTACATTAGCTGGATCAATATTTTGTTGATAAATAACAGATTTTTCGTATGAACTAAGAGTGCATGGTGAGCCTGAAAAAGTGTTGTAACGATTATTGAAATCGATAAAAGTTTGCATTGGATCGCTACCTTGTTCAAATTCTTCGCACATAGCAGTGATATTTGTAAAAGTGTATGCATTATTATCGAGATTGTACTGAACGATTTCTGAAATGCCACCAGAGAGTGATTCCATAAAAGTGGCAATATCCAAATCACTGACAATTGGATCGCATGCATTGAAAAGCTTGGCAACTTGATCATTTTGGCCATTGTTAATCATATCAGTAACGGTTTTAGTGATATTAGCAACGAATGCGCTGCATGATGGACCAATAGAATTTGAAACTACTTCGAAATATTCTGGGAAATCTACAACTGGTTTAACTGGTGCTGATGTTGCAATAGCTGCATCAATTAAATTTGGATACTTTAATCTTAACCATGCACTTAAATTGCCTGAATATGAACCACCAAATGAAACCCATTTACTATCTCCTGTATTATATTTTTGTTTAAAGAATTGTACAAAATTTGCATAATCGGCCAATGCTTGTTGAGTACTTAAATATTTTAAATTTTCGGTTGCTAAGTTACCTTTTGGTGTTGATGCACCATAAAATCTATGTTCAACTGCAACAATTAATGCATCTATAAAAAAAAATTAAAAAAAGTTTTTTGTCAATTTAGATAAATAAAAAAACAAATCATTTATGATTTAATAACTTACCAAACATTGGAGCATAATAGTTAACAACAAAATGACCAGTAACGTATGATGGACTAATTGGACCCTCTCCACCAAGAACTAAAAATACTGGACCGCCTGGTGTCCAATATGTATCTATAATAACAACAAAAAAAATAATATTAGTATAGGTTTATATTTTTTTTTTTTTTTTTTTTTTTTTTTTTTTTTGTTTTTTTGTTTTTTTGTTTTTAGTTTCTATTACCATTAACATAATATCTTTGTTTAAAAGTTTCGGTATTTAATGGATTATAATGATCGACTTGATTATTGAACCATTGAGCTGGTGGATCAGTTGGTAAAGGACGTCTATCACTTAATGGTGATGATGATGGAGCACCTCTTGCTCTCAAACCTTTATTTAATGTTGAATCGTGATTTCTTAAAAAACCTGCATTTGTCAATGATAATGATCCAAGTAATAAACATAAAAGTAAAATTACAATTCTCATTCTATTTTTATATTTTAAATTAATTTGAAAAAAAAATTTTAATTTTTTTTTTTATTTTTATATCTTTTAAAAAATTTTCTTTTTTCTTTTTCCAAATTAAAATAAATTCTTTTATAAATAAATAACAATAAATAACAATAAATAAATAACAATAAATTAATAATGAACCAGAATTTTTGAAATTTAAAAAAAAAATTCGTTATTTAAAAAAAAATTATTTTTTTTTTCTTTTTTTTTTTTTCTTTTTTTTTTTTAAAAAAAATAATAAAAGTGAGGAGAAAAATCATATATTACACAGGATTAATGATGAACCAAAGTGTTAAAAAATAAAATAAAATAAAATTTTAAAATAATATTATAGAATGTCTACATAAACAATATTAATTAATAAACCAAAAAATTAAAGACAATTAGTTTTTTGTGTTTTTAATATATGTATAACATTATTGTTTTTCTAGATAGAACACCATCCACATACACACAAACACCCAACACACACATATTATTTATATTCTTTAACCCACAAATCTTAAATTTTTTTTTTTTAAATGAAAGTTTTAATAATTATAAATTATTAATGACGAAAATTGTATATAAAATTATATTAATTAATTAGTATTATAAAATTATTAATTATTTTATATTGGAAAATTATAAAGATTCCATTTTTTTTTTTTTTTTAACCAGTTAATTATAAATTAATTCAAAAAAAAAAAATAATAATACGATTTTTTTTATTAATAAAAAATAATAATGATAAGATTAAATTAAAATATATGTATAAATAATTTATAGGATTGTCATAAAAAATAAATAAAACAAATAAAACAAATAAAATGATACATATAGATAAAAAAGTAAAAACAAAAAAAAAAAAAAAAAAAGATAGAATCTAATGTAGTTTATTTATTTTATTTGTTTTTCTTTTTTCGTTAAAATAAAATACAGATTTATTAATAGTTTTTGTATTAACAACACACAATTTTACAAATAAAACGCATGATTTAAACAATTCAAACACACCCACAAACACACCCACATTTTTTATAAATATTTTAAAACATAGAATCAATTTAATAAATAAAATAATAAAATAGATTTGATCTATTTAAAATTTAAATAAAGACAAACAATTAAATAAACAAAACAAATAATTTCTAAAATAAAAAAACAATTTTATTTGTTTATTTATAACTTTTTATTTTTTATATTTATTATTATTATTGTTTTAACTTTGTGAGCTTTTTTTTTTTTTTTTTTTTGAATTTTTTTTTTTTTTTGAATTTTTATTTGATCAATAACTTGAAAATAAAGCTAAATAAAATGAAATAAAATAAAATTAATAAATTATTAATTAATAAATTATTAATAAATTATTTTTATTATATCAAATAAATTTTAAGTTTTAATGGTAAAATTCACAAGTTTATTTTTAATTTTTATTTTCTAAACTTAAAAAAAAAAAAAAAATCCAAAATGTATTTTTTTTAATAATTTTTGTATTTTCTTTTTTTAAAAAAAAATTATTATATTATAGATTAAATCTATATTACCATCTTTCATACAATCACAAAATTAAAAATATTTTCATTTCATTTTCTAAATAATTTAAATAATTAAAATGGCAGAATTTAGCGATATTGGTATTAATCATTTTTAAAATTTAAACAATAATAAATTAATATAGTTTATTAATCTTTTTATTAATATTTTATAATAGTAATTGATTGTGGTTCAGATACAATTAAAGCTGGTATTGCAAATCCAGAATCAAAACCAAGTTTAGTATTTCCATCAAATTTATTTACCAATGAAAGTTTAAACAAGAAATCATCTAGCATTAATCAAATAAGAGAAAAAAAGTACATCTTTGACTGTAGTTTGGCTGATCCAATCAAACGTGGTAGAATAGTTAATTGGGGCGCAATGGAAAATGTTTGGCGTTATACATTCAATGAATTGCAAGTGAATTCAAATCAATGCAACGTTCTTTTATCTGAAATGGCATTTGCTACTTACAAGGAAAGAAAAGAAAAGGTAGAGATAATGTATGAAAAGTTTGGTGTCCAAAATTTGTTTATCTGTATGGATGCTGCTTTATCTTTGTTTTCATTGCGTCAATATACAGGTTTAGTCGTCGATAGTGGTTATGATGTTACAAGGATTATTCCAATATATAGTGGAATCCCTCACTACGTTAAACATTCAGATCAAATTCTTAACATTGGTGGGAACTCAATTTCAAAGTATTTAGAATTTCTTTTAGTAGATAATCCTGCAAGTAATTCAATCAATAGTGACACTGTAAACAACATTAAGGAGCAGTTGGCATATGTACGCGAAGAAAAAAGCCATTATTTCGAAGAAAAATTCTTTCAATTATTCGATGGTACCAGTGTTAAATTAAAAAAAGAACTCTACAAAGCACCAGAAGTTCTTTTCAAACCAGAGTTATTAGGAATTGATACTGATCCACTTCACATCAAAATCTTAAAAACCGCCAGCTCTGTAGAGGTTGCAGATCCTTCTGAAATTTACAGAAACATATATCTATTTGGTGGTAACTCATTATTCCCAGGTTTAAAATGTCGTATCCAAAATGAATTGTTATATAAAGCCCCAAAGGCTAAAGTATATAATTACAATAAAGATAAATTCTCTGCTTGGGTTGGTGGTTCAGAGCATTGCAAGGTTTTAACAGAACACAAATCTTGGATTTCAAAAGAAAAATATTTGGAGTATGGTGGTGATCTTTTCTATACCAATTTCATATAATTATTTTATGCCCCTTTCCAAAAAAAAAGAAATATAAATACCCCTTTTTTTTTAAAAATTTTTTTAATTATTTATTTTATTTTATTTTTAATATTTATACAAATCTATTATACATAAATACTAATAATAAATGAATATTGCTCTATATATAAAAAACCTTAACTTTATCTCAACAAGTATAGGTGTATCATTTATTTGAAAAAATTCTTTATATATACACAAAGTATACCCATCACAGTTTCTTTGCTAGTTGAATATGCAATAGAATAGATAAAAAAGAGTGTTTATAAAACACTTCAATAATATCATCATTTTTAACTTTTATTTCTAATAAAAAAAAGTTCTACCTCAAATATTAGTTTCAAAGACAAAGGATTGCTATGGTTATTAGGTTGCGCTCAAGTTTTTTTAAATTTTCCCACACCCATATCTATGAGCAACCAATTAATAAGAAATTATTATCTAAAGATTTAGATTCATGTGGTCAATATGCAAATTTTTATTGAAAAAGTGGGTAGAGTTCATAAAGCAAGAATATATATATATTATTTGTAGGTTTATGTTGTTTCAATATTAAATATTTCAAACAAATAAATTTAAATAATAGTAAAAAAAAACAAATAAAAAATATAATTATAAAAAATTTAAAAAGTATAGCTATTAGGTTATACTTTATTCTTCATTTTCATTTGTTTATTCCCTTTTTTAATATTGTCATATATAATGATATAAAAAGATTATGGTGTTTTGCAAATATAAAAATATCTTTTAAAAAAACTATAATTTAAATAAAAATATTATTTCTTTTCCCAAAAAGACAAAAAAAATAAATTATTATCTCTTACTAATTATTATTTATAATATATTAATCTTAAATATTGAAGTTTTCTTTTTAATAAACTAGTTTAATTGTTTTATTTTTTTACTATATATATTTTACATTTTAAATTTACATAGTTATTTTTTAAATTTACATAGTTATTGTTTTAAATTATATAATTGAATTATAAATTATAAATTAAATAAAATGGATCAAAGTTTTATAGGAACTAATAGTCTAGTTTCAGTATTAGCAGGCCTTGTATTTATAGGAACTGTTATTAAAGTTGGTATTTCTCTTCAGACTTATTTAATCGATGTTAGATGTGTATTGCTTTTACCAACAGAGTTGGGATTAAGAGAGTGGAGAGAAAAATACAAGGTTTTAAGCTTTGCACAGTTTAGTTTAACGGTAGTAACATCAGCCTTATCATTTTTAACTTATTTTACTGTACTCTTTTCTGATTCAGGAAATACATTAAAAGCACAACTTTGGTTACTTTGTTGTATTCTTATGTTTTCACTTTTGCCATACACTGTTTTAGTTGTTGTACCAATTAATAAAAGATTAAATTCAAAGGAATGTGAAGAGAATTTAAGTCTTTCTGCAGCATTATTGAAAAAATGGGGAGAAGTAAATAAACCAAGACCATTCATGTTACTTTTAATTATGGTCATCTTTTATTATGTAATTTTTGTTTAAAAAAAGTAAATAACATAAAGAAATAAAGAAAAAAACAAACAAATAAATAAATAAATAAAAAAATAAATAAATAAATAATTTTATAAAATATAAAGTAAAAATAAAAATATTTTACTTCAGATAAACTTTTATTATTATTTTTTTTTCTTTATTTCAAAAAAGATGTTTTTTTAAAATAATAGTTTTTGTTAATAATTAAACATAAAGAATGTTTCTAAACACCCTTTACTTGTTTAATTGTGTTTATTCTATGTTGAGGTTTAAGGTGCCTGGACCTTCATTGAAAATTGTTAAATCTCCAGTAGCTTCGTAAGTGGTTCTAATATTGTGACCAGCCATTAAAAGAGATTTCTTCTTTTCTTCATTGTTTAATAAATATCTGACAGTGCAGTCTTGATTGTCATTATTTCCTAAGACAAATTCAAGTTCGTGGTCAATTTGAACAGCTTAATAAATAAAATAAAATATTAAAAGTTAGAATGTATTTATAAAAAATAAATAAATAAATATACAAATAAATACTTACTATGTTTTTCTTGTGGTTTTAATTCAATAGCCATTTTGTATTGTTTTGTGTTAATTGAAATGAATGAAAATAAAAGTTTTCACATGTTTAAATACTATTTAGAAATTATTTAAAAAAATAAAAAAAATTTAATTTAATAATTATTTAAACCTTAACAAAATCTAAACAATATATCTTTTTTTTTTTTTTTTTTCTTTTTTTTTTTCTTTTTTTTTTCTCTTTTTTTTTTTTAAAAAAATTATTTTTTATTTTTAATTACCAAAAAAAAAAAAAAAAATTAAATTAAAAAAATTAATAGATTGATTTATTACCAAATAATAATAAATATTAATTTATGTGAGGAAATAACTGTGTGGGAGTGTTAATAAATGTGTGTGTTCGATAAATAATATGTGTTCACTGGCATGTATCTTCAATAATATGTGTGTTCACACCTAATTTGCATTAATATTTTTTTTTTTATGAAATAATTATTATTTGTAAATTTTATTGTAATTTTATTTTTTTTAAATTTTTTTAAATTTTTTATTTTTTAATTTATCCAAACAAAAAAAAAAAAAAATTTATTTATATTTTCAATACTGTTATCATTCATACTATATTTTTAAAATTAAATTAGTAATATACAAAGGTAAATAATACATATTTAGGAAAAAAAAAAAAATATTAATAATTTTTTTTTTTAAATATAGAATCAAAAAATGGAACATGGTAATACTATTTGTGGAGTTAAAAATTGTTTACCAATTTTAAAAGGTGTTGCAGTTGTTGGATCAGCAATGTTTGCTGGTATTTCACTTTATATACAAAAAGTTGATCACCCATCATTAGCATCATTACCAAACGAATATGCTTTAAGCCATTGGCGTGAAACATTTAAAAAAGTTGCACCAATTCAAGCCAGCTTAGCATTCATCTCAGGTACTGCCTCATTATTAACATTTGGTTCAATTTACAACTCATATTGCAGATCAAATGTCGTCAGTAGAGTTGTCGAAGATTCAGTTCGTCATTGCTGTAGATGCAAAGGATTAGTATGGTTACTCGGTGGTGGCTTAATGCTTTCAATTATTCCATACACTTTACTTGCAATTCAACCTACAAATAAAAAACTTTTATCAAAAGATACCGATCCATTAGATAGAGAAACTCGTTCAATGCTCGATGCCTGGGGTGAACTTCATTCAGTTCGTACTGTTTTAAGTATGGTTGCATGTGGTACTTTCTTTTTTGGTGTATTCAGACATGCTCATCCATACTTATTAACACCAGCTAGATAAATCTATTAAAATAAAGCCAACATTGGGCAATAAATTTCAATTATTTTTAAAATTAGTTTTTAGAAAAAAAAAAAAAAAATAAAAATAAAATAAAAAAATAAAAAAAAAAAAGATATTTTTAATAAAAATTTTAAAAAAGTAGTGATAATATGATTTTTTTTTTTTTGAAGGTTATAACCAATTATCACCCCCATCGTATCTATAATCACACATTATCATCACACACATTATTTTTTTTTTTTTACATTTTTTTTTATAAACTAATCACAAATAATAATAAATTTTGTTTTTTTGTTTTTTTTTTAATAATTTATTTTTTTGTGTTTGATAAATAAATGTTGTCATTACTTAATAAAAGTAAAAATGCTGTTAGTAACAGTATAAATAGTTTAATAGGAAATAAAAATAAGAACGAAGATGTTAGTGATGACTCCTCAATACTAAGCTTCAGTAGTGATAGTGTCGAAGAGGAGCTTAACAATACTGGTTTAAATCAAAGCAATAGTAGTACATTTAATAAAAATAGTAGCGATATAGAGGAGTTTTCAATTAAAGAGTTAAAAAAAATCACCAAAGAACTAAATATATCCAATAAAGGTACAAGAGAGCAGTTAATAAAAAGAATTAAAACCAATAAGAAAAGACAAAGAAGAAACCAAAGATTAGTTAAAGTGTTTCCAGATATTATAGATTTTGGAATCATCAGATTAATAATAGAATATTTATTATACAGTAGAAAATATCAAGGTTTTTCCATTGGTAAATTTTATTTCAATTTAAAAGAAATTATTAACTATTCATTAGTATGTAAAAAATGGAATAAAGTTTGTTCAGATACTATATCAAATTGTATAGAGTTAAATATAGGCCAATGGTTTAAGGTCGATATTAATAGTGACAGCCCAACTTACCAACAAAAGATTTTAAACTTGCCAATTGGGAAATTAATAAAATATCACTTCATTAACCAGATAAACAGCAGCATTAGTGAATACACAAACAATAACCAAATAGTTAATAATGATAGTAGTAATAATAACTCTTTTTTTAATAATAGTAATAATTTTAACAATGTAAATATAAACAATAGCAATGATAAAAATAATAATCTAAATATTACTTTAAAATCCCCAAAAATCAATACTACCAATTCATTAATTAAAATTGATATTCAATTGCTTAATCATTATTTCGATCTTTCAACAACTAGTTCATCTATAAATAATATTCATACCAATAATAATAATAAATTACAAAAAAATAAAATTATAAATTTAATAACTGAACAAACTTTAAAAAAATTATGGGAGTATGAAAGAGAGATATCAGATAATGTACACTACAACGTTAGACTTTACACCAATCACTCCAACAACGACTCGATTATATATTTAAAGCAAGATCCAACTTGCGAATTAAAAATTGAAAACTTGTATATAGATATGGAGCACAAACAAAATGAAGATGATGATTTTAAAGCTATATCCAAGTTAAAACCAAAGAATTTAAAATGCTTTCTATGGAGATTCAATAATAGCAACCAAGATTTAACCTACCATGTAAATTACTCACCGCTATTCAAAATGAACTGCTCAATGATACAAAGTATTGAAATTGGGGGTGATCATGTGGATCCATACATAGTTTCAATGGTTAAGAATTTACCAATGCTGCATACATTAACTATATCATTATTATTTCACGATCTCATGAGATATTTCTCTGGTGATATTAATAATGGTAGAGTTAATACTGGTGTTCATCAATTTGGTAATCGTGGCTTTTACACATACGAAAATGGGTGCGGTAGACAGCATGGAGGCGGTCTAATGGAGTCTGAAGAATGGTCAATAGATAGGGGTTGGTACGAGATGATCGAGTCTTTATCTGATCATAAATCACTTTTAAACTTAACACTAATAAATCGATGCTCTAGAGGTATTCACTGTCATAAATTTCAAGAAATTCCTGCAATGGTTACTAGTAGTCTAAACTCTTTTCTTTCAAGAAATAAAAGCATCACTTATTTAAATCTACACAACTGGGACTTTATCAGCGATAGAACTTTACTCGACTCCTTCTCATCATCAAATAATTCAACAATTAAAACATTAGTTTTAAAAGAAATCGATTATATCAATAATCTCAAATACCATAATGATCTAAATTTTAATCAAAAACTACCAAAGATTCAACTATTCCCAATTAATTTAGTATCAGAAATTAAACATTTAAAACTAAGATATAATAATACATTATTAAATTCAACAAATATAATTAATCAATTATTTTGTACAAATGATAGCGAATCACCATTACCATCCTCTTTGGTATCATCAGAAATACCTTATTTAAATACTCAAAATATTTATTCACTTGAAATTCCATTTGATATTTCACAGTTGGAGCATTTTGTTAAATTTATAACTCATCCAAATAATAATATTAAAGAATTTACACTAGTTTTACAACAATCTTTACAACAACAATCAAAATCTAAAAATATTGAAATTATGATTAAAAAATATCAAAATCAAATAGATAACCATCCACTATACAAACCACATAAAAAAAAGAAAATAATAAACTTTATAATACAATAAAAAATTATATTTTAAAATTTTATAATCCTTTAAAATTTTTATTTTTTTAATTAATCTATCTTAATGAATAGGTTTGTGAGTAAATTGCATATAATTCTGGTTTGGTGTGATAAAGGATTGATGGATTTAATACATAGCAGACAAATAATGAAACGACACCTGAATATACAACCTCTAATGAACTGACGATAACTAATAAACCAAAAACAAAGGTTAAAATACCACCATAGAAAGCACCTTGGAAACCATAACCAATTAATGAACCGATAACTGATAATAAAAGAGCAGCAGCAAAAGCAGAGATACTAATAGTGGTACCAATAAAGTTGTCATTGATAATAGTTGAGCCTAAACGTTCAGCGAATAAATTTCCACATCTCTTTGCACTTGCAACATAACTTTCACCATAAATTGCGACATGAGTGAATACATAAATATTAAAGAACGAGAGAACTGCTTCCATAATTCCTAAAAGAATGTTGAGGATTAAACCAATGACTCTGATAAGACCATTCTTGTTGTTCATCATAAGTTGTGTAATATAACGTAATGTTTGAATAACTGCAATTACTAAACTACCGAAACAAATTGAACCAAATGAAGTTGTGGTTGCACGTCTGAATGAATTTAATGTTGGATTTGGTGGCATACCTTCACCATTTGGACCAGATTGGAAGTACCAAGTTGCGAAGAGACCAGAGATGGTGGTATGAAGAGTGTTCTTGATTACTTGGAATGTCCAGTAGAGTGAGAAAACAAGGTATATGTTGATACAAGTTTGAACTCCACCTTCATAAACTCTATTTACACGAACGACGTTTGTGCGGGGGTAGATAAAACAAACGAAATTAACCAACATTGCAGCATATGATAATCTTAATGTTGATGGGAAATCTTGAATGATACCAACAGCACTCTTTAAAAGTGT
>NW_003519344.1:189242-199231 GCF_000190715.1 Dictyostelium purpureum
ATAATTAATAATTTTAGTATTATATTGGAAGGAATTAGGTTTATTAAAATAAATTACTTACTCCATCTAATTAAACCTTCACCATGACCTTTAGCTAATCTCATCCAAGCAAAAAGGAATAAAACACAGAAAATAATTGTAAATGGTAAAATAACAAAGAGTAAACCCATAATTTCACCGCTTGAGTCAATGTATGAATGTGAATCGTAATATGGGGTGATTGATTTACTGTATGCTGAGATTGTAATAACTAATAATAAGGCTAAATGAGCCAAAAATGCAATACCAAATGGCAAATCTCTATATGGTGGTTGCATTGGAAACTTTTCATATTCATCTTCTGGACCATACATTCCTTGTGATGGTGGTTGTTGGCCACCACCCCCACCCATTAATGAATCTTGATCATGATGATATTGTGGTTGTGGTTGTTGTTGGGGTGGTAATGGCATTGCATAATGAGGTTGTTGTTGTTGTTGTTGGTATGATTGCTCTACTGGTTGATTGAATTGTGGTTGGTATTGTTGTTGGTATTGGTATTGTTGTGGTTGTTGATACTGTGGTTGTTGTTGTGGTGGTGGATAGTATTGACCATATGGCTGTTGGCCATATGGTTGTTGTTGTTGTTGTTGTTGTGATTGTGGGGATTGTGATTGATCCTCTGTACCCATCTTTATTTATTATTATTTATAAAAAAAAAAATAAAAAAAAACCAGAGTTATGTGGAAATAAATTAAATTTTATTTTTTTCTAAAAATTTAAGCTTTTTTTTTTTATTTTTTTTGAAAAATAATTTCTCGTTTCTTGGATTTATAAATATTATAATTATTTATATTATTTATGTTTATTTATGTTTTAAATCTTCCTACACAAATAATATTAATTGAAAATATATTTAAATTATAAATAAATTGCAATATGAATATATAAAAAAAAAATTAATAATATTTAATTTAAAAAATTATAATTTAATTTAAAAAAAAAAAAATTTTATTGGTATTTTAATTATTTTAAAAAATTAAATAGGTTTGGGATTATATCCTTATAATAATAAAGAAAATAAAAAATAATAATAATAAAAAAAAAAAATAATAATAAAAAAAAAATTAATTTAATAAAAAAATTAAATAAAAAATTAAATAAAAAAAAATAAAATAAAAAACAATGTTGCAACATTGGCAATGTTATAATTATTGTACCTTTTTATTCAAGTATCAATGAAAAACTTGAATATTTAATCATATTACATATTGTTATTTCTACTTTTTATTTTGTATTATTGATATATTTATTTGTATTATTGATATATTTATTTTGTATTATTGATATATTTTTTTTTTTTTTTTTTTTTTTTTTATTTTTTATTTTTTATTTTTTATTTTTTATTTTTTATTTTTTAAATTTTAGTTTTTCTTAAAAATTTTTTATTTTATTCCTTAAATTATTAAATTTTATGATCAAAATTTTTTATTTTAAAAAAAAAAAAAAAAAATGGATTTAATTAATTAATTTAATACAATAAATTAATTTAAGGATCAATATTGATAATATTAACAATAATAATATGAATAATAATAATAGCAATAAAGAAGAAGAGAAATATTATAAAGAAAATGAAAAAGAATTTCAAAAAGCATTAGAAAGAGCAGTGCCTATAGGAAAAGGATTAAAACATTTACTTACACACGAAAGAGAATTAATGGAATCAGGAGAATTGAAAAATATAACACATAAAGGAAGTAGTAGTGTATGGTTAGAAGCAAGTTCATCAATTGCACCACCAGGTATGGTTAATGTTTATAGACCAATGGGTGACATAGAAGTTCAATATTTAGTGGAAAATAAATTACTACCAGATACACAACCCTACCAAGCAATTATTGAAGGTTCATGTGGTCGAGCATATGCAAATAAATACTTGACTGGTAAAAAATGGACCGATACCAATCCATCAACAGTTGTAGAATTTACATGTCCAATTGATTTAATTGAAAAAATCAAATCAATTCAAACTAAAATAGAAGATGGTGCAATTAGTATGGGATTAGGTAATAAAGCTGGAAACACTTTACACTATTTTAACGACTCTTTAAGAGACTCTAAATCCACTTTTAGAATTGTTAAAGTTAAAAGACAAATACCCCAAAAATAAAATAAAATATTCATCAAAATTACACTGATTTAAAACATTTTCCCTCTTTTTGATTTCATCCTTTCATTTTTATAATTTTGCGCTTAAAAATTCCCAAAAAATTTAAAATTTTTTTTTAAATTTTTTCATTTAATTTTTTTTTTTTAAAAATTATTCATATAAACCCACACACATTCATATATATATATTTATTGTAAAATTATAGTCATTAGTTTATAAATTATAATAACGTAATTATTATTTTTAAATTATATATTTATAAAATGCAATCTTCAATGTGGTAAATATCAAATTTAATAACAAATAACCATAATTTTAAAAAAAAATAATTAATAGTTTAATTTATTTTAATTTACACCTATGGAATTAATAGGAGTTTTTTACAAAAAAAAGAAGGTGGTGAAATTGATAACGTTCAAAAGAAAATAAATGAAGCTTCAAAAATCAACGAGGTTAAAACTAAAAAGCCAGCAAGTAATAGCAATGTTAAATCTGTAGATAAAGAAAATGAAACTAAAAAGAAGGAATCAAAGAAATCATCAAAGAAAAAAGATAATGATGAAACTGAAAAACAAGAGGAAGATAGTAGTATTGATAGTGAAGAAGAGGAAGAAAAAGAAGCTAAAAAATCAAAATCAAAATCAACTAAATCGACCAAATCGACCAAATCGACTAAATCAAATAAATCAAATAAATCAAATAAAAAAACTAAAACTGAAAATGAAAATGAAGATGCTGGGGATGACGTGGCTGAAAATGAAGAAATAGAATTGGATGAAAATGAAAATGAAAAAAAGAAGAGTAGTAAAAAGAAATCTAACAAAAAAGAAGAGGCAAGTGAAAATAAATCAAATCTTAAAAGGTTAAAGAGAAAAACTATAGATGAAGAAGAAGAAGAAGAAAATAAAGGTGATGACTTAGATGATTTATTAGACGATGAACCAGCCCAACCAACTAAAGAAAAAGAAAGTAAATCCGCCGAGCCAACTGTTGAAAAAACTAAAGAGATTGATATCAATGATTTATTTAAAAAAGCAGCAGAGTATAGTAAAACCAGTAATAAAAATAATAGTAGCGGTGGTAATAATAAAAAACAAAAAACTCAACATAAACCACAATCACCTGTTAAAAAAACATCACCAGTTACAACCCCCACATCACCGGTTAAAAATAAAGAAATAACAACTGCAACCACAACAACCACAATAACCACAACCACAACCACAACAAATAGTACTATATCACCAAAAAAAGAAGAAAAGAAACTTGATGATAAGAAAAAAGATGATGAAAATGAAGAAGATGAAATCCAAGAAGCCATTGAAGAAGAAGAGGAGTTGGTAGATGATGAAATTGAAGAGGAGGAGGAATACGAGGAAGAAAGCGATGGTGAAGAAGAAGAAGAAGGTTCAAAATCAACAACAACAACCAATAAAACTAAATTTGTTAAAAAGGTACCAATTTCAAAAAAGAAAGGTACCGCCAAAACCATTCAAATCGATCTTAAAAATATTGCCAAATATCATCCAATTGATGACGCTATGTGGAAAAAAGGTGATTCATTGCCATATATGGCGTTGGCTAAAACATTTGAAACCATTGAATCCTATTCAAGTAGACTGGTTATTATTGAACACTTAACAAATCTTTTTAGATCAATTATGTTACTCTCTCCAAAAGATTTAGTAATGACAATTTATTTATCAATTAACAAGATTGGTCCATCATATGAAGCTAAAGAATTGGGTATTGGTGATCATATTTTAATTAAATCTGTTGCAGAGTCTACAGGTCGTACAGTGGATGCCATCAAACAAGAATTGGTAGAAGTTGGTGATTTAGGTATTATTGCACAAAATGCTAGAATGACACAACCATTAATGTTTTCCCCTCCACCTCTTACCATCGCATCAGTATTTAAAACATTCCAACAAATTGCAGATACATCTGGTACCGGTACTGGTAGTCAAAAAAAGAAAATGGATCAAATTAAAAAACTTTTAATTGCATGTAAAGATTGCGAATCATTGTACATCATTCGTTCGCTTCAAGGTAAACTTAGAATTGGTTTAGCAGAGCGTTCCGTATTAATGGCATTGGCCAAAGCTGTTTTAGTTACTCCTCCATCAACTGAATTCCCACCAAAAGTTATAGACATTAGAAAAAATATGAGACCAGAAGAATTTGAAGAGAAATATTCAAATACTGTCGCCAAAGTTACTCGTGCCTACAGTCAATTACCAAATTACGATTTATTTGTGCCACATTTATGTGAAAAAGACGGTATCGATAATATATTAAAAACCTGTTCACTCAATGTCGGTATTCCAGTTAAACCAATGTTAGCCCAGCCAACTACAGGTATTACTCAAATGCTCGATCGTTTTACTGATATGGAATTTACTTGTGAATTCAAATATGATGGTGAAAGAGCCCAAATTCATTATTTAGAAGATGGATCAGTACATATCTACACAAGAAATCTTGAAGATTACACCGGCAAATATCCAGATATCGCTGCAAATGTAAAGAAATTTATTGGTCCAAATGTAAAATCATTCATTTTGGATTGCGAAGCCGTTGCATTTGATAAAGCCACTAAAAAGATTCTTTCTTTCCAAGTTCTCTCAACTAGAGCTAGAAAGAGTGTACAATTAGATCAAATTAAAGTACCAGTTTGTGTGTTTGCCTTCGACTTACTTTTCCTCAATGGTAAAAATCTCATCAACGAACCATTCTATAAACGTCGTGAAGTTATGGTAGAAAACTTTGTACCATCCGATGGTGTGTTTTCATTTGCCAAATATGCCAATATTTCTGATGTCAATGATATTCAATCATATCTTGAAGAAGCTGTAGAAGGTAATTGTGAAGGTCTTATGGTTAAAACACTCAAAGAGAAATCAATTTACGAACCATCCCGTCGTTCATATAACTGGCTTAAAATCAAAAAAGATTACATGCAAGGTATGACCGATAGTTTAGATTTAGTTCCAATTGGAGCATGGTATGGTAAAGGTAAAAGAACAGGTACATATGGGGCATATTTATTAGCATGTTACGATGAAGACAATGAAGAATTCCAAACACTTTGTAAAATTGGTACAGGTTTTAGCGATAAAGATTTATCTTCATTTACAGAGCAATTAAAGCCACATGTTATTAATCAACCAAGAAATATGTTCCGTATATCTGACTCTATTAAACCAGATGTTTGGTTATCACCATCACAAGTTTGGGAAGTTTTAGCTGCTGATCTTTCAATTTCCCCAGTTCACACTGCTGCATATGGCAATTTAGAATCAAACAAAGGTATAGCTCTTCGTTTCCCACGTTTCATTAGAACTAGAGAAGATAAATCACCTGAAGATGCAACATCATCTGAACAAGTTGTTTTAATGTATCAAAATCAAAAAATCAATAATCATAATTCAGAATCAAAACCACAAAAAGATGAAGATTATTAATTAATAAATGATAATTAATAATTAATAATTGAAATAATAACAATTAAATTTTTTTTATTAATATTTAAATAACTATTAATTTATTTATTTAAAATTAATAATTAATAATTTCATATAAAAACTAAAAAATAAAAATTTTTTATAAATCTAATTTTTTTTTATTTTTGTATCAATATTTATTAAATTAAAGTTAACATGAAATAAAACAAAAATCAACATTAAAAATTCCAAATAAAGAAAATTATGACAACGGTGTATTTTCTTAATTTAATATTATATTTATTTATTTTTTTTTTTTTTTTTTTTTTTATTTTTTTTTATTTTTTTTTTTTAATTTTTATTTTTTTTTTTCATTTTTTTTTATTTTTTAAATTTTGATGAAAACACAAAACAATTAATATATATAAATAAGTCATGTCAGATCTCGATGATTTATTAAATAGTAAGAAGATAAATAATAATAAATAATAGTTTATATTTATTCAATATTGTATATTTTGTTTTATTTTTTATCATTATTAAATCAACATTTTACTAACCTCAGTTATTTATCTAGGTGCTCTGGATGAGCTTGAAACTCAAGAAAAAGAATCACCACCTGTACCACCAAAACTAACTACAGCGGTACCAACATTAACTACCACCACAACAACAACTACAACAACAACTTCAACAACCACTTCAAATAATGTACAGAATAATAATAATAATAATAACAATAATGTTAAAGATAATATAAATTTAAATGGTATGATGGATATGTTTAAAAATTTACTAGATGAGGATACACTAAAACAACTTAATCAAGATTTTGATAAAGGAATTAAAGAAGAGGATTTAACAGAAGAAGATAAAAAAAATATTGATGATTGGGCTCAAAAACTATCAGGTGTATTTAATACAGAAGAATTAAACCAATACTTTGAAAATATTTCACAGAATAGTGAGTTTGATACAAAGGATAACAATTTAGAAGGTGGAATCGGTATTGATAAATTTGAAAGCAACATCAGCGAAACCTTAAAGAATTTAGCAGATAACGCCTCAAACAAAGCACCAGATGCTGGTGGTTTAGAAGAAATATTATCAGAGCTTTCAAAGATGCTTGAAAATCAAGGTGGTTTCGAGGGAATTGGTGGTGATGATAAAATCAATGATATTTTTGAAGAATCAATGGAATATATGGCTAAACATGTAAGTTTTATTTTATTTATATTATTGTTTACTTTTATACTAACCTTTTTAATTATTATTATTATTATTATTTTTAACTTAGTACCCACAATGGATTGAAGATAATAAAGATAAATATTCAGCAGAAGAAATTGAAAAGTTTAAACAACAATCAGAATTATTTACAATGTTAATCTCTAAAGAAGGTGAACAACTTGATGAAAATCTTTATACTAAAATGGCAGATTTGGGTAACTTACCCGAAGCTTTTTGTGACGAGTTTTTAAACAAATACGAGACTCAAATTGATAAAGAAAAAATAGAACAAAAAAAAACCGATTAAAATTTTAATATAAAATAAAATTAATAAATAAATAAAAACAATAAATATATTATTATATATATAATGTGTTTTGATGTTTTATAAATACAAATCATTTATTTTTTATTATTACTTTTTTTTCTTGAGAGGCAATTTCTATTGAGCATTATTTATACGACTTATTTGATCAAGAACATTAAATCTTGTTAGAGATGGTGGTATTGTTATCGGTTTTTTTGTAGGAACAATTTTATTTAGTTGCTCTTCAAATTTATCTTTACCAACTAAATCTATTTGTCTTTGGAACATTTTGCAGGCTTCTTCATACATTATAATATCCATCCAATTCTTTTTTTTAATTTTATCTATTACAGACTGATCTACATCTAATTTTCTACCTACATTTTGTTTTTCTTGAACTTTGGGATTATCTAAACCAGTAAAGAATTTTAATAATGCTAAAGTTTCTGGCATTTTTTCGGTAAGACCTACAAATTTCATTGTACGTAAATGGTATAATGCCATATTAAAAGTTTCGTTGGTCATTAAAGGATCCTCGTGGTGGATACCTGACAATGCTCTAGTTTGTTCATTGTTTGCTCTTGGTGATAACTCAATCCACTCTTCTAATGTGTTCTTTGCTGCAATATCGTGCTCAGCATCATATGCTGTATTTCTGTGATAATAGTAATGAGAAATAACTCTATCTACTGGATCTCTTAACACTGTTAAATAGCTATGTGTACTTTTTAATGGTTCATCATAATCATTATGAATACCATATTCAAAATGACCCAAAATAAAATTGTAAGCACCTTGAATCTTTTTATGGTCAGTTGGATCTTTAAAAAATTAAAAATTAATATATTTAAACAAATAATAAACATATTCTATATAATACTTACTTGGGAAAATCCATTGTCTTAAAGTTCCTTGGTTCTTAAAGAATTTAGAAAAATGAGAGTACATTGTGTGACCGCCAGTTTTAGCAATATGTAGGAATATATATGGTGTAGTCAATAAAGGTTTTGATGCATTTAATGGGAGCTGCAATCTTGGTGGATCAATGTTGAAATTATTAGCTTTAGCAAATTCAGTAAAGAATTTTTGTTGATTATATCTTTCATAATAATCTTTACACACCTTGGCTTTAATTTTTTTAATTCTTAAGGGGAAATATTTTTCGGTATAGTTCTTATTATATATGGTTAATTGATCAACGTTTAAATTGGGCTCTATATTAAATGTTTTGTTTACATTGGCAATCTCCATTTCCCAATGCTCCATTGTTGGGTAATGAAAATTACTTTGATTTACCTCTGGTAACTCGATGCCAAATACATCGTATTTCCCTTTATCCATATACTGAGTATTCTTGTAATCTTCATATTGATAGTAATATTGGTATGTTAAAAAATAATTTAATAATGATCTTTCATCTTTGAACTTTAAGTTATTACTATTTGAAAATTTTACAATAATTTGTTCCCCGCTATTTAGTATTTGATTGTTTAATGTTAATTGTGGCTCATTGGTGTCCTGATTGTTTTGTATATTTTGAATATTACCACAGACTTCTTTAACAACCTCTTTAATAATTTCTTTTTCCATTACAATTACTTTTTTATTTGGTCTAAAATTACTTTCAGGGAAAATCTCTTCACCTTCCTCATCATTTCTTAAATAATTAACATTATTATTTATAATATTTTTATTATTTTTATCATTTTCATTATTATCTATATTATCTTTATTATCTATATTATTATTATTATTATTATTATTATTATCTATATTATTATTATTATTATTATTATTATTATTATTATTATTATTATTATTATTATTATTATTATTATTATTATTATTATTGTTATTATTATTATTATTATTATTGTTATTGTTATTATTGTTATAATATATATTATTATAATAACCTTTGTCCAAAGTTATAAGTATGTATGTGGACATTATACCAACAACGGTAATAAAAGTTAAAATTAATATTTTTAACTTTTTATTATTCATTTTTAACTACACAAAAAAAAACATCTGTGTTCTATCTACTTTATAAAATCAAATTATTTATTTAAATATATTTTTCGTTTTTATTTTAGTTTATTTCTATTATTTTCACAAAATTAAAAAAAAACTTTATTATGCTAACTTTTCTTTTTTTTTTTTTTTTTCTAGTAAACCTCGGTACCGCAAATATTCTAAAAAAAGAAAATTCAGCATGCACAAGTATTTTAAAATTCATTTAAAAATTTTTTTTTTTTTTTTTTAATTTTTTTTTATTTTATTTTTATAAATTTTTTCATTTTTGTTAATGTCAAAATAAAATAAAAGTGACACCTGTGCTTTTACAAACAAAAAAAAGGTTTTTTTGTTGATGGTTTGGAATTTACAACGTTTGCGAAAATACTTTAAGATGCCCAAAATTAGAAAAAAAAAATTAAAAAGTAAAATTAAACAAATAAAATAAAATAATAATTAGATATTCTCAATAATTATAAAAATTAATAAAAAAAAAAAAAAAAAAAAAAAAAATTTCTAAAATAAAATAAAAATTCTAAACTTATTTTATAATAAATAATAAATAAAATATAAATAATAAATATTTAAAAAATAAATAAAATTGAAAAAAAAGAAATTTTTTATAACGTTTTTTTTTATAATAATACAATGGTTTATTCTATAAAATTATTTAAATTATTGGTTACAGTATTCGTATTATTAATAATAAATTTTATTATTATTATCCATAATATTTTTAATATTATTCATATTTATATTTAAATTGAAATTATTATTATCAATATTGTTTGGAGCTCAGGCAGAATTTGGACCCATTTTTTTTAATTGACCTTCCTAA
>NW_003519345.1:0-15603 GCF_000190715.1 Dictyostelium purpureum
ATCTTTATATTTTTTGTTTAATTTAATTACAACTCAAATGAACAAAATTATTAATTTCCAAATTAATTAAAAAATTATTCTTTATATGTATATGTTGTTATATAAAAAAGTGGGTATATTGGAATATTAAAATTTTAATTATACCCTAATTAAAATTATCTCCCTTTTTGAAAACAATCTATTAACAAAAAAAAATCTACTTTCTATTTAATTAATACTCTCGCCAAATACCATTTCTATTTTTAAACTCTTAACTATAATAGCTTTGAATTTTTATATTTTTTTAAAGGATTTTTACAAGTTAATCTAAATATGACGATAAAACAAGATCAGTATCTCACTTTGTGCATTCTTTAATATAATTAATCTCATTTTTTTAATTTTTTATTTAAATTACTTTTTTTATATAAATAGAGTAATTTAATATTCAACATAAAACTTAAAAAAATTAATAATTTTATCCATATACATATAGTGTGTGATGAATATTAAAAAAAAAAAAATTTATTTTTACCACACCATTCTTTTTATGTATTATGATTCAAATCTAACCACATTAAAAAATTTCTTTAAAAAGAAGTTTTATATTTTCAAATATTGGTCATCATAAGATAAAACTCAAATAAATGTGATAAATTTGATAATTAATGAAAAGCTCGTAATACTTAATATTTATAATTTAAATTATTAATTTATTATTCAAAATTATATTGTTTATTTTTTATTTTTTATTTTAATTTTTATTTTTATTTTTATTTTTATTTTTATTATTTTTTTAATTTTTTAATTTTTTATTTTTATTTTGCAAAACAATTATATTATGACAATGACAAATATGGATTTTTTGTAAAAAGATATTTTTTTAATTAATTAATTTTTTATTATTTATTTTTATTATTTTATTTTATCTGATTTATTATTTTATCTGATTTATTATTTTATCTGATATATTATTTCTTGTGATCAGTTTTTTTTTTTTTTTTTTTTTATATATTGAATTTTATCTATTAGCTTATTTTTTTTTTACTGTTTAATTCTTTGAAGAGATCATATAGTTTTTTATTTATTTTTAAAATACTTAGCTTACCAAAAAATAGATTTTTTTTACCACACAACACACACATAAATTATTATATTTTTATTAATGTGAAAAAAAAACAACAATAAAAAAAAAAAAAAAAATATTTAAAATAATATTTTATAATAAAAAGGATAATAGGTTTCAAAATTGAATCTAATAAAAAAATCAAATATATTTTTTTATTTCTTTTGTTTTAACTCTAATATTTATTTTATACATATACATATTTATATATAGTTGAACATATATCTATTAAATTTTATATTTTTGTTGATCATATCTATAACAACTTAATGCCCTATCAAAAAGGTAAAAAAACAAACTAAATATTGAGTGTGTGTGTGCTGTGTGCTTTTATTTAAACATTTTTTTTAAATATTAAATTTTATTTATTTTTAATTTTTATTTCATTTTTTTAATTTTGTTTTATTCTCATTATTTATTATTATTACTATATAATTTATAATATTATTATTATTATTTTTATTATTTTATTATTATTACTTTTATTTCTTTTATCTCTCCCCTAATGTATGCATATATTTAAATTTAAATTTAAATTTTTTCATTAATTAAATAATTAACTATTATATTTTTATTATTTCGTCCAAATAAATAAATATCTATGTAAAAAAAATATATATATGTGGATCCATTCACCGTTATATCAATAACAACAACAACAACAACAACAACTAAACAACAACAATAACAACAATTTATAAAAATAGATATATAAATCACAAAAAATCAGTAGTTATATAAATAATAAATGAATCAAAATAAATCAATAATAGAAGATAATGATAAAGAATGCATTGATTTAATTCTAATGGTAAATAATACAAAAATAAATAAAAAAAATGTATACAGTCAAAAGATAAATGAAAGAAAGAAAAAAACTCCACCACCACCACCATCATCTCCATTAGTTTTACCAACAATAGAAAATATGTGCAACAACAATAACAGTTTTAATAATCATAACCAACAAAAATCAATTTATAATTATCAGAACAATCAAAATAATAATCAAACAACCTCATTAGGAGGGAAAGAATTTAATATTTCAATTTTAAATGAACAACTTTTTTTGGATGAATCAAATCATTTTAATATTTTTAAAAAAAATGATAGTTTTAGTTTAAACGATAAAGAAGATGATTTCTTCAATAATAATAATAAAGATAATATTATTAATAATAACATGGAAACAAATAATATAGATCAAAATCATAATATTTCAGAAATCATTAATAATACAACAATAATTAATTCTGAAAAGAGTAATAATGATATTTATGAAATAGATAATATCGATCAAAATGAAATCAAAGATAATACAAAAAATGATAAAGATAAAAAAATAAAAATTGGAAAAAAACTATCAAACAAAAAAGGGGTAATAATTTTTTTTTATTAAGATATTTTATTTATTTTAACCACTCTCAACAAAACATATTAAATATTATATCTTTTTTTTAGATTTATTATCATCTATTAACATTTTATTTTATTTTTAATCTAATCATACATTTTTATATTTTTAAATATTTTAATACATTTAGGGAATAGGAAATATCAACTTTTTAAAAAAGAAAAACAAATTAAATACATCAGGAGGTTTACATAAAAAGTCTACCACTACAAATCCAATTGATTTATATGTAAAGTAATTTATGTTTAGTTTGGGCAGTTCAATAATTTTAAACTAATAATATTTTTTTTTTTATTAAAAAAAATAAAAAACAAATGTAAATAGAGATAAATAAAATAAATTAAATAAATAAATAAATTTTTTAAAAAAAAACCATTAGATTCAGATTATTTTTATAATGATTTTACAGTTATTATTATTGTTTTTTTTAATATTACAAGTTTTTTTTTTATTTTCTTTTTTAATATTACAGATTGATTATATTATTAATTTATTTATATTTTATTATTGATTTATTTATATTGTTTCTAATCTCCATGAAAAGGAGGGTGTTGTTGAATACTTTGATTATCATCTTGGTGGTCGTCTAATTCATATTGTTTTTCTTCAAATTTCTTTGTTGATCTTTCTCTAGCTTTGTATATTATATAAACAAGGATAAATGCTAATACAACAACACCCAAGACAATACCTAAAATTAATTTAACTTTGGATCCATTTTCTGGTGGGCACTTTCTTATTGTAAATGCAATGCTGCAAGAGTTTTCTATAGTTTTATTATCATTTGCATATTGTATGACCTCTACTGTATAATTTTGATTAATTTGTAATAAATCACTTGAGAATGAACCTATTGCTAATGTATAATTATATATAAGAGTAGTAGAATTTGAGATGATATAACTATAAGTTGAATTAATTTTTGATGGTGTAAAGTGAACTCTTTGGCAGAAATGTTCAGAATCTACCATTACAAGATAGGAATGGTTTGGTGAAGCCTCATTAATTAAAAGTGTTTGTGTGATTGATCTCTTGCAAACCTTTGTATCTAGAACGGCTTTGAGTTTATATTCACCATATTCTAAACTATTATATTGAGCTGAAGTTTCGCTATTTGAAGAAATTACTTTCTGTGGAGACTTTGTATTGGTTAAACTATATGTAACTTTAAAAGTGCTTGGTAAATCATAATGCAAATTTGTATCATCAGCTACTAATAATAAGGATTCATCGACATTAATCTTTGGAGGGATTGTTGTATTATTACTAGTTGATCCTGACTCTGATCCTGATTCAGGCTCTGGTTCTGTTTCTTCATTGGTCTCTGATTCGATATATGGAGAACAATTTTGATCGGATAAACTAAGTAATTCGGGTTCGAATGAAGAAAAACTTATTGGTGTTACAATTGAACATATTGGATTGGTTTTACTAATTGAATTAAATAATAAAGTTGTAGTTGAGATACCATATGATTGCTTATCACTAGCTGATATTGATTTGGTTGGTAATAAATATGGTTTTGAGTTTTCCTTTATAACTACATTTGAAAAATAGTTTGAAGAAGAATCTGCTGTATAGCTAAATTGACCATTACATGAACCATGGCAAGTTTCATATGATGTATTACCTTTGTATGCTAAAGTAGCTAATTTATAGTCATAACTGAAATCCATTGTACCTGCACATTTACTTGATTTATCAACATATTTTAATGTTCCTGAACCAACTGGTAATTTATTAAAAACACCGGCAACAGCCATTTGACCATTAATTGATAATAAGCTAAAATCATCTGAATTGGTGACCTTTAATTGCAAACCATAATCAGACATACAAGACTCTTGGGTAAATGATAAAACCGGTTTGGATATTTCTTTTGGTGGCTGAGTTACAATACCAACAGTCTTTTTACAAACTGAATTCCAATTAACAACTACACCATATTGACCCTTCATATTGTTGACAGTATTGCTGGATATTGATTTTGGTGAATCAGATTTTGATAAAACTGTGAGCGAATTAATTGAAACACCAGTATTTGATGAACTAATAGAACCACTTTCATAGTCGCTAAAGCAATTGTATGGATATGTTGATGTATAGGTTATCTTTGGATCATCTAAAGTAAGGGTAACTGATTTTCTATAAGAACATTGACCTGAAGAAACAATGAAATCTTTATTACCTGGAGAAGAAGGGATACTATTAGTGGAAACTGCAGTATTTGAATTTACTTCGAGGATACCACTTATAGTTAACTCGGTTTGTCCAGCACTATCAAGTAGTGTAAATGATACAATACCATCGCCACTAACAGAACTTGCTTGACCAGAGTAACAAGTTGGCTGCTTAATTGTGTTTGTTAATAATGAATTTTGATTATTTGTGTTTACATAAACTGGGATTGAGCCGGAGCAGGTTGCTGATTTAAAATCAACATTATAAATCTTTGATCCGAGGTTACTAAATTTGCCTGAAGTTGCTGAGGTAGAGCCTATCATTAAAGAGGTGAATGTTCCTGGATTTAAAACCTCTATTGAACCTCCACCAACACCACAATCAGTAACTGGGGTAACTGTGGTCTCTACTTTAAATGTTGAATCCTTGGATGGAACTGTAATGGTACCAAGGTCATAATCTAAACCTCCACAATAGTTGTTATTGGAGCTAGCATATAAAACTTTAACTTTATACTGGCCCGGTGCAAGACCTCCATATAAATTGTTACTTGAATAAATAAATTGCTTATCCCCAACTATAATTGTATCAAATGAAGCGCCACTACTTTTAATTTCAAGTGAAGCATCATTTGAATATAAGCAACTTGCACTATTTATATTTACTGTTGGTTTATTATTAACTACGTCTATATTGGGTGAAGAAACAAATATTAATATTAAATTTTTAAAAAAATACTATTATTGATATTTCTATTTAAAGATACAAACATTTGAAGCTACTTTCTAGTTTTGAAGCAAAATTTAAATTAACTGTACAATGGTCACTAAATTTTACTGGAACACTATTTAATAGAGTTGGGTCATATGAAGTCGAAACTGGTGTTGATTTTGTGCCATCATTTTTTTTAAAGGTTAAAGATACTGAACCTGTTAAAGTTTGGCAATCCAAGTTTTGATTTGAACTACTTGAGACTATTTCAAAATCTGGTAAAATAGTTGGATCATATAAGGAAATTGACTTTTTAGAAACCTGTGATGAAGAGCAAAATTGATAAACTAAATTATAATCAGTTCTAAAAATATTTCTAAAGTAACCGTCGCTATCGAGTTTGATTTTCTTTGATGAATCTGATGTATATTCAAGGTGAACATCGCTAAAATCTAAATGATTGAAAACTTGAATGGTTGTATTTTCGGCACAGGATGTTTTAATACCATATTGAACTTCATAAATTGGCTCTGGTTGTGGAATTTCAATATAAATTGGGTCTACATAACATGTTGATGTGACTGCTAATTTATTTCCCATTTCTATTGGATATGATCCATCCTGATTTGCTGAAACTACTGAGGAATCCTTAGTATTTGAAACTTTTAAACCATCAATTGCATCTTTATCATATTGAACAGTAAATGATGAGGTAGCTGCACAGTCGTTAATTAAAGTTGGTTCGAAAGAGTCTTTGATATCATAGTTTAAATTCATGATGGCCTTTGGAATTGGGAGTTGGAAACTAAAATCGCAGCTCTTGTACTCAAAAGTGAAAGGTAAAGAAGTTATGCCGGCAGCAATAGTTGGTGATAATACATTATTGGATGAAGCGACGCTGTTAAGGGTCATTGTAAATTGCTCAGTACTGGGAACATCCTTGTCATCTATTGAAACTGAAATCTTTGGCTTTGATGGGCAAGTTGAGTCTGTAAAGGTAAAGTCTAAACTTGGAGAGGCTGATGATACTGTTAATGGAACGGTTTGTGTACCACATGTTGCACTAACCAATACAAGAGTATAGTCAGAAGCAGGTAAAGATGAAAATTTACCACTAGTGCCAGAAATATCGGTAGTTGGTGAACTAGTATCTGATAATTTGATTGAAGTATATTGTGAATAATTATCAACAGTTATTGAGCCACTATCTTTATAACATAACGAAGGATTTACAGTAATGGATGGGAAATTAGCAGAAGATGATGCAATTGAAAAACCAACTTGACATTGAGTATATACATTGGAGTTACTTGTGTCTTGGATCTTGTAATTACCGCTATCCAAATTTAAAGAGGTACCTGTGATCGTTATGGCAGGGCTACTATAATCGTCAAATAATTTATATACTGAATCTGAATTTTTATTTTGTAAATTTACCGAACCTTTAGAAAATGCACACACTGGTTGTTGTAATGTAAACGAGGATGGTGTTAATGCTGGCGATGGGAAATTAAATGTTTGTGTTTGTATAGCTGTACAATCCCCAACACTTGTGTATGAAAGAGTATATTGAGTTGAATACTTTAAGTGAACTGTTTTTTCTGTGGCCGTTGTCTCTATGCCGAGCGGATCAGGTGAGAATTTAAATGTTTTATATTGCTGATAATTTTTAAATACTAAAGTCATTGACGATCCTATGCACCCTGTTGCTTCATTCTCTGTATAATCTAAAGTGAACTCTTTACACCCAAAAATTAAATTTAAAAATAAAAAGAAAACTAAAAGTTTTAATACCATTTTCATTTTTAAACATAAATTTTATTAACTATATATAATTTTAATATATTTGTTATTGTGTGTGGTATGTGTGTGTTGTTTATTATTATTATTTTAAAAAAATTATCTTTTTTTTTTTTAAAATTAAGTTATTTTTTTAAATTAAACAACTATTAAATTTTAAAATAAGATTTAGAGATCTTTTGATTTTAAAATTATATTTATATTATTTTATTATTTTGTTATACTATTATTTTATTATTCTATTTTAATATAAATTAATTATTAAAATATAAATATAAATATAATATATAACTTTATTATTACTACAACTGTCTACTTCAGTGTGTTTCCTATTCAATTTGTTTAAATAAAAGAAAAAAAATTTTGAAACAATTAAAAAAAAAAAAAAACACAAAATTAAAAAAAACAAAAATATTTTATTTATTTAACCACACACCCCATTTATTAAAAAAAAAAAAAAAAACCTCCTCCTCTAATCTCTTTCTATCTTTTTTTTTTCCAAAGTTATATCTTTAATATATTGGGATGTTATTCAACATATGATGAAACCAATACATCAATAAACGTTCACACAATTTGAATTATTATTTTTTTTTTTTATTTTTATTTAATAACCTACATATTATAAAAATACCACGATATATTAATTTTGGTGATTAAAAACCACACTATCATTTTTTTATAAAAATTTCTTTGATTGTGTGATTTAGTATGGGCTGGGTGGTGTATTTTTGGTTTATTATATTAAATTTTGAAAAAAAAAAAAAATTAAAAATTAAAAAAAATAAAAAATAAAAAAAAATATAAAAAAAAAATTTGTAAATTACAAAACCTATATGGACAATTTAGAAATAAATAAATAAGATACCTTTTTTTTATTTTTATTTTCTTATTTTGAAAAACTTTACTTATAGGGGTGATTCTTTTTTTTTTTAATTTTTTTTTTAATTTTTTTTTTTTTTTTTTTGCATCACTAATTACCTTCGAAATCATCTGGTTGATCACCATTTGCATTCTTGATAATACCTTGGTTGTATAATGACTTTTTTAATTTTTTGTGTTTTTTTAATAATTCCAAAAGCAAATAATAATTTTCTTTTTCATAGTTTTTGTAAAACCAAATTGATGAAGCCAGGATAATTATACAATATATTATAAATAGAGTTCTAATATTTGATATCATTGAGTATATATATTGATTTAGCTCTGTTGATGCACCGCTGCCAATACTGTCAATAAAAGTGCTCCATACCAAATGAATGATTGGAATTCCATTTAAATACTTTAATACAGCTCTAGTAATATCTGAGGTAGTTTTCATGTTTACACACAAAAAACTCTCGAAAAAAATATCTACAACCAAACCAAAAACCAAAGGTACTCTTGCTGACTTTGTTCTTTTTGTTGATGATATTATATAGATCTGAAAAATTTTAAATTAGATAAGGCTATGCTATATAATTTATAAAATATTTTTAGTGAATACATACAACCACAATTGTAAATAAATAAAAATAAATGGATTTAAAATCAACAACCTCTGAAAGAACCCAGTTTTGAAGATAACCGAGCTGATCTAGAACATCGAGTATTACTTTATTAGTGTCGATTAACTGATCTTGGAATTCAATGAGGCTCTTTAATTTTGATAATGATGAGTTTGTTATTGATTGGATAACCTCTGTTAGTTTAATTGACTCCTTTTGAGAATTTAAAAGGTTTGTTTGCTTTTCAGCTTGACTTTGCAACTCTGATTGAATTAAATCTGATCTTTTCTTAATATCATCCAATGAATCTGAGACACCTTCTGACTGAGATGATATATAATCGAGAGTATTAATTGACAACACTGTAGAATCTATAAGTTTATTTACTGATTGTTCTGTTTTTTTGTTGAAATATTCTTGATGGATGTAGTGGCAAACATGTTGTGTTGAAATATAAAAATTTGTATATGACAAAAAGGAAACCTGGTCCATTGATCCTGTACACTCTTTAACTGTCATTTGGGATGTGCATCTATAAGTCTTTAAACCACTCTTTTCCAAATGGCAATTGGTCAACTTTACTGCCAATCTGCTCGTTGAAGTATCATCCATATCACTACAGCTACTGTGCATTTCTTCCAGGCACTCCCTCAAGCATTTGTTATCGTTTGAACTCTTTGTAATCGATTCCAAAGCTTCTTTACCACTATTATAGGCCCTCTCCAATACCCCTCTATCCATATCGAATTTGACAAATGATTGGTCCAGGCCACCACTTGAAAAAGGATAACCATTTGAGAAACCATTATTAAAAAAGAAATAAAACAAAACAACAAATAAAACTATATTTATTTTCATTATTGATATATAAAATATTGGGTATTTATTTTTATTTATTATATAATGTTATTTAAACTAGTTTATTATTGCTATTGGAAAAAACTACAAAAAAAATTTTTATTAAATATTTTATTGGTTGTGGGTGTGTTTTAAATATATATATATATATTATAAATAAAAAAATAATATCTAATTTGGTAATATTAAAAAAAAATTTTAAAAATAAATTAAAATAATGGCGCAACCATTGCCAAAAAAGATTAATAGAATAATTAGGGAAACACACACCCAAATCAACTACTATATAGGATGGATTTAGTAAAATTACAGTGTACTTATAATAAATAATAATATTTAAATAAAATAAATTAATAAAATTTTATTTAATAAATTTTTTTTTTTTCCAAGTTTTTTTTTTTTTTTAATTTTTTTAAATTTTTAAATTTTTAAATTTTTAAATTTTTTTTAAAAATAACCCTATTTTTATTGTCGAAAATTTGTTAATGATACCTCTTTTCATCTTTTTATAATACATGCATATTCAATAATCAGTTGTTATAATTATATATATAGATGTCAAATAAATTTAATTTTTTTGGAAACACCCAAAATTATGAAGATGATGATTTACTAAAACAAGAAACCTATCAAAAGAATCAAGATATCAATTTCGTTAAATGCAAAATATATAATATTAATAATAATGATAATAACGAACTTAACGAAATCAAAATCTTTACAAATCATTTAATCAAAGAATATATATGGCAGAAAGAACCATTCAATTTAAAATTAATAAATAAAAATAATAATAATAATAATAATAATAAATCACTATCATACTATTACTCTAAAATCAAATTCGATGAATCAATAGATGATGAATGGTTTATAGTTTATATATTAATAGAAATATCAAAAAAATTTAAAAACCTAATTATTTCAGTCAAAGATAACGATGGTGAATTTTTATTAATCGAAACATCAAAAACATTACCCAAATGGGTAAAACCAACAAATACAAGAAACAGAGTATTTATAATGGATGGTCAACTAAGATTGATACCGTTACCCTCGAATCCCTCCCAACTAGACGAAATACCTTATAAAATGGATATTGAAACTGCCATCACAGTATTATCAACCAATAAACAAATAAATACAACTGTATCAAATGAAACTACAAAAATCCTAAACAATAAATTAAAAAAGTATATATTAATATTATTACTATTATTATTTTATGATTAGTATTCTAAAACTTTATTTTCAAAAATTATTTATTTAGATTTTATGATGGTGAATATTTAATAGAACAAAATCATATTAGTCTGGTCTATTTGCCAATAGGAGTTTCATTTTTATTAAAAGAATATCCACAATTAATATCAAGCATCACAACAACGTTTTATAATAGAGATGTAGATGATATGAAATCTATTACAACAATGAAATGGTTTTCATCAGTAGTATCAAACAACACCAATAAAAATATTAATAATAATAATAACAATACAATAACTAATAATAATAATAATAACAGCCAATATAATGAATTTATTTTTACAAAAATTAGATTCACAAGATGTCTATATGCAATGTTAAAACTACAACACTTTAACTCACCCCGAAACTTCCCAATCTCATTACCAAAACCATCACATCCAACATATGAAGCAAAATCATTAGGTATAAAAGTTATTTGTGGTTTAGAAATGCTCTATCAGAAATCAAAAAAAAATCATGAAATTGAAAAACAAAACAAACTAAACTCAAATAATCCAGAAAAATATAATTTCAACGATGACTTGAATTGGTTACAATATTTAAAAAAAATTAAATCTTCAGATTATTTCCAAAATGAAAAAGAAGGTTCAAAACTATATAGGGAAAAATTAATACTATTAAAAACAAACTATTTAAACAAACAACATCAACAAGGCCAACAAGAAGAAAGAAATGAATCAAATGTAGATGATAACGATTCAAAAATTTATTTATTAATAGATAAAATTTTAAACTCGCTATTATCCTCTAAAGAAAGTGAAATAGTAAAACATGTTGAAACTTCAGACAACGAACTAATAGAATCCGATGAACAATGGTTAAATGAAGTACCAGATAAATTTGAAGATTTAATTAATGAATTTGAAAAAGATGGTTTTGGTTTCGCCGATAATGGTGGCAGTGGTAAAAATAAGAATGTTAATAAAAGTAATAGCAACGGTAGTGCAAGTAATAATAGTGAAGAGGATACCATCAATAACTTTTCAAAATCTTTCAAATCAATGCTTTCACAACTATCCTCGATTGACGGTGTAAATATTAAAAACAAGAAAAATGGTAGTCAAGGTAATGAAGGTGTTTCATTTGATTCAAAGAAATTTATGGGCCTATTAAAAGGTTTAGCATCAATGGGCGAAGATGAAGATAATCAAGATGAAGATTTCGACGAAAGCGATGATATGTATCAAGATATTGATGACTATGACGATAGTGATGACTATGAAAGCGACAAAGGAAAGAGTGATAGTGACACTGACGATGACGATGATGAAGATTATCAAAGCAGCAGCGAAGAAGATGATCAAGAAGAATTTAAATATGTAGAGTTTTTAAAGAAATCAACAATGAAGACCTACATGAAACAAATGGATAAAGAGTTAAATTCAAAAATTTATACAAATTCTTCATTTGAAGTTGAACCAACTATTAATCAAATTTTAACACCAGAAGAAATCAAAGAAAACAATATAGATATAGATATTAATAATAATAACACAAACGAAGATGATACAAATAAAAAAGTCAATTTAGATTTAAATCTTGTGAAAAACTTATTGGAATCATTATCAGAGCAACAAGGTTTGGCAGGTCCTGCATCAAATTTATTAAGAGAAATGAAAGAAAATAAGCAACAAAAAGAAAAAAAAAAAGCAAAGAAATCATCCAAAAAAAAATAAAGAAACAAATTTTATTTTTAATATATTTTTTATTTTTTATTTTTTTTGGTAATAATTTGTATATGTATTTTTTTTATTTTTTAATTTTATTTTTTTTAATTATTTTTTTTTATTTTTTTTTATTTTTTTTTTTTGGTAAATAACTAATTTGTTATAATCCAAATAAAAACAATACGAAAAACAATTAAAATATTAATTGTAGAAATATAATTTGGTGTTGTATTTTAAAATATTATTTTTCATATGAACCAGAGCTTTCTAACTAACCCCACATTAATGTGTGTTACAATGTCATAAAAAAATTTTAAAAAAAAAATTTTTAAAAAAAAAATTAAAATTTTTTTTTTTTACGGAAACGATTGTTTTCAGCAGTTTTTTTTTTTAAAAATTTTTTATTTTGTGAGCTCAATTTGTGTATATCCAGATAAAATGGTATAGTATTTTTATCTCTATCTCTCTATATATTACTATCTATCTATCAATCCTTCTCAATCTTTGATAAAATGGGTCAATCTTTCAATATTCAACATTTATCCAACACAATCAACACATCAAACCTATATTAGATAAACATACACATACAACATGATATTAATCATATTATTCATTATAGCCAAAAGAAATCCGTGAAATCAAAGACTTTTTAGTCACCGTCAGAAACAAAGACGCTAAAGAAATTAGAATCAAAAAAGTTGGCAAAAACCTCACCAAATTCAAGGTTAGATGCGGAAAGTACCTTTACACCCTCAAAGTTGCTGATAACGCCAAAGCTGTTAAATTAATGCAAACTCTCCCACCAGTAAGTAATCATATTCATAACGAACGAAAATATACCAAACCTATGAATTAACATTAATTTTTTTTCTTTTAACAGACCGTCCCAACCGTTCAAATTGACTCAAAAAAGTAAATTCATGAATTTTAAATAAATAGGGATATTTACAAAAAAAAAACGAAAAAAAACATTAGGGTTTTATTTATTTTATTTAAAAAGAAATTGTGGATTATAGGTTTTAGTTAATTTAGTTTTAGTATTTTAGCATTATCTATGTTATTATTTGAACATTGTTTTTTATTTATTGTTTTTTTGTGTAATTAAATAGTAAAAATTAAGAATTTTTGTGGTTTTGTTTATTTTAAAATTATAGTGAATTTATTATGTCAAATAAAATTTTATGTGATGTTTTAGGTTTGAAATCGTGGATATGAAAGTTTTTATCTTTCATATTTTCTTGTGTTATTTCTGGTAAAAATGATAAGCCTGTAATAAATTGTGCCCATTTGTAAGGTCTTCCGTATAGTTTTAAATCGTCCAAATTAAATGAATCTTTTCCATAACTAAAATATTTAAATAATATTAATATTTTATTCGTTAAGCAAATATATTATATATCATATACTTACTTTTTAGATATAAAGTTATTTGAAAGATTTGGAGTTATTAAACCAGTGTCTGTTTTATCTAAATTTTCTAATAGTTTCTGGCCATTTTCAAAGCTATCATTTAATAATGGTAATACTGTTACAATTTTTAAATTTGGATAATAATAAAACTCTATTTTGAAATTATTTGAATTTTCTAATTAAAAAAAATTAATATTTTATATGATTTTAGTAAAATATTATATATTATACCTACTTTTTATATCCAACGAAATATATATTTTACTTGGTAATATTAAGGAACGATGAACTAAATTTGAATTTATAGAGTCTTGTTTTTCTTTATCCATTATTAATAATTCAATATCAAAACTATCATATAAAAAGAATTCTTTAAAGTAGGCTAGCTCGTGATATAAAATATAAATTGGTTGTGGGGCATCGACAAGTATTGGTGTATTTCTATGATCTATTGGATTCTTTGTTGGTAATTCTGTAATAAATTTTTGAAAGGGTTCTATAGATTTCTTTATATCCAAACCTGATTTTAATTTATTTTCAAAAAACTCTAAATCCCCTAAAACTCTTTGATTCTCTTGATTTAGTTTTATTTTTAGTTTTTCTAACTTTTCTAATTTATTTGATTTTCTAATTAATTAAATAATTAAATATTGTTAGATATTATATTAATTGTATTTTTAAAATATATATATTTACAATTTTCGTTGATATATTTCCCATTCTAATCTTTCTACATTTTGAATTTCTATTGGTTTGCTATTAAATTGTTCAATTTGTTGTGGAGTTTTATCTTTTAAAAAATTTGAAAGCGAGGAAATTCCTAACTTGGGATCGTTTAAATCGAAATTTAAATTTTGAAGGTCATTTATTTCAGATTCCAACATTGACTTTTCATATAATATATCCTCGATTTGAATATCATATTTGCTAACATTATCTTTAATTTCCCTAATTGGCTTTAAATATACATCGTCGACCATTAATTCTAAATTCCCTTGTGTATCTCTTAGTTTAAATAGTAATTCGAATAAATTCTGTTTATCATTGTCATAATTGTTATTATTGTTTAAAAAATTGTTAACTTGTTGATCTATTCCTTTTTTAAATTCTTTTAATAAATCTAAACATTTCTCTTGTTGTTCAATTATTGGGGGGGATGACATTATATTAATTCTGCAATAAATGAAAAGAAAAAAATTTTAAAACAATTGAATTTTTTTTTTTTTTTTTTAAAAAATTAATTTTTTTTTATTTTTTTTTTTTTTAAAAAAAAGGTAAAATTTAGCAATCTATTATCTATTATTTTTTTATTTTTATTTATAAATCTAATTGATTCTCTTATTTATATATTATTTTTACATGTTTAGATAGGAAATATTGGAATACCAAATTTGATTTCCCAATAAAAAAAAAAAATAATTTAATTTTTTTTTTTTTTTAATAATTTTTTTTCAAATATTTTTTTTTATTTTTTTTTATTTTTCGTTTTTTTAAAAATAAATAAATATATTTAATTTTTTTTTGTAATATTTTTTTTTTTAAACCCATTTTAGAAAAGAAATAATCAAAGAAAATGGAAGCTTTACCATTTAGTCAAGATTTTTCCTTTGATGATGATTACCAAGTTCGAAAGCAGGAGAGCCTCAGGTGTCAGACGCTGGACCGGCCCCCCCTAGCGGTCGACCGTATCGAAAGCTG